>NC_136269.1:102176245-102272863 GCF_964187855.1 Myxine glutinosa | reverse complement strand
GGTTTCCTGCACCAACACAAGTGTGAAAAGTGGTTTTTCAACACTAACACAAGTGCGAAAAGTGGTTTTTCTACAATATCACAAGTGCAAAAGAGGTTTCCTGCACCAACACAAGTGCGAAAAGTGGTTTTTCAACACTAACACAAGTGCGAAAAGTGGTTTTTCAACACTATCACAAGTGCAAAAAGTGTTTTTTCCACACTAATACAAGTGCAAAAGTGGTTTCCTGCACCAACACAAGTGCAAAAAGTGGTTTTTCAACACTAACACAAGTGCGAAAAGAGGTTTTTCAACACTAACACAAGTGCAAAAAGTGGTTTTTACACACTAATACAAGTGCAAAAGTGGTTTCCTGCTCCAACACAAGTGCGAAAGGTGGTTTTTCAACACTAACACAAGTGCGAAAAGTGGTTTTTCAACACTATCACAAGTGCAAAAAGTGTTTTTTTCCACACTAATACAAGTGCAAAAGTGGTTTCCTGCACCAACACAAGTGCGAAAAGTGATTTTTCAACACGAACACAAGTGCAAAAAGTGGTTTTTCAACATTAACACAAGTGCGAAAAGTGGTTTTTCAACACTAACACAAGTGCAAAAAGTGGTTTTTCCACACTAATACAAGTGCAAAAGTGGTTTCCTGCACCAACACAAGTGCGAAAAGTGGTTTTTCAACACTAACATAAGTGCGAAAAGTGGTTTTTCAACACTATCACAAGTGCAAAAAGTGTTTTTTCCACACTAATACAAGTGCAAAAGTGGTTTCCTGCACCAACACAAGTGCGAAAAGTGGTTTTTCAACACTAACACAAGTGCGAAAAGTGGTTTTTCCACACTAATACAAGTGCAAAAGTGGTTTCCTGCACCAACACAAGTGCGAAAAGTGGTTTTTCTACAATATCACAGGTGCAAAAGAGGTTTCCTGCACCAACACAAGTGCGAAAAGTGGTTTTTCAACACTAACACAAGTGCGAAAAGTGGTTTTTCAACACTAACACAAGTGCGAAAAGTGGTTTTTCAACACTATCACAAGTGCAAAAAGTGTTTTTTCCACACTAATACAAGTGCAAAAGTGGTTTCCTGCTCCAACACAAGTGCGAAAGGTGGTTTTTCAGCACTAACATAAGTGCGAAAAGTGGTTTTTCAACACTATCACAAGTGCAAAAAGTGTTTTTTTCCACACTAATACAAGTGCAAAAGTGGTTTCCTGCACCAACACAAGTGCGAAAAGTGATTTTTCAACACTAACACAAGTGCAAAAAGTGTTTTTTCAACACTAACACAAGTGCGAAAAGTGGTTTTTCAACACTAACACAAGTGCGAAAAGTGGTTTTTCCACACTAATACAAGTGCAAAAGTGGTTTCCTGCACCAACACAAGTGCGAAAAGTGGTTTTTCAACACTAACACAAGTGCGAAAAGTGGTTTTTCAACACTAACACAAGTGCGAAAAGTGGTTTTTCAACATTAACACAAGTGCGAAAAGTGGTTTTTCCACACTAATACAAGTGCAAAAGTGGTTTCCTGCACCAACGCAAGTGCGAAAAGTGGTTTTTCAAAACTAACACAAGTGCGAAAAGTGGTTTTTCAACACTAACACAAGTGCGAAAAGTGGGTTTTTCAACACTATCAAAAGTGCAAAAAGTGTTTTTTCAACACTAACACAAGTGCGAAAAGTGGTTTTTCCACACTAATACAAGTGCAAAAGTGGTTTCCTGCACCAACACAAGTGCGAAAAGTGGTTTTTCAACACTAACACAAGTGCGAAAAGTGGTTTTTCTACAATATCACAAGTGCAAAAGAGGTTTCCTGCACCAACACAAGTGCGAAAAGAGGTTTTTCAACACTAACACAAGTGCAAAAAGTGGTTTTTACACACTAATACAAGTGCAAAAGTGGTTTCCTGCTCCAACACAAGTGCGAAAGGTGGTTTTTCAACACTAACACAAGTGCGAAAAGTGGTTTTTCAACACTATCACAAGTGCAAAAAGTGTTTTTTCCACACTAATACAAGTGCAAAAGTGGTTTCCTGCACCAACACAAGTGCGAAAAGTGATTTTTCAACACGAACACAAGTGCAAAAAGTGGTTTTTCAACATTAACACAAGTGCGAAAAGTGGTTTTTCAACACTAACACAAGTGCAAAAAGTGGTTTTTCCACACTAATACAAGTGCAAAAGTGGTTTCCTGCACCAACACAAGTGCGAAAAGTGGTTTTTCAACACTAACATAAGTGCGAAAAGTGGTTTTTCAACACTATCACAAGTGCAAAAAGTGTTTTTTCCACACTAATACAAGTGCAAAAGTGGTTTCCTGCACCAACACAAGTGCGAAAAGTGGTTTTTCAACACTAACACAAGTGCGAAAAGTGGTTTTTCCACACTAATACAAGTGCAAAAGTGGTTTCCTGCACCAACACAAGTGCGAAAAGTGGTTTTTCTACAATATCACAGGTGCAAAAGAGGTTTCCTGCACCAACACAAGTGCGAAAAGTGGTTTTTCAACACTAACACAAGTGCGAAAAGTGGTTTTTCAACACTAACACAAGTGCGAAAAGTGGTTTTTCAACACTATCACAAGTGCAAAAAGTGTTTTTTCCACACTAATACAAGTGCAAAAGTGGTTTCCTGCTCCAACACAAGTGCGAAAGGTGGTTTTTCAACACTAACATAAGTGCGAAAAGTGGTTTTTCAACACTATCACAAGTGCAAAAAGTGTTTTTTCCACACTAATACAAGTGCAAAAGTGGTTTCCTGCACCAACACAAGTGCGAAAAGTGATTTTTCAACACTAACACAAGTGCAAAAAGTGTTTTTTCAACACTAACACAAGTGCGAAAAGTGGTTTTTCAACACTAACACAAGTGCGAAAAGTGGTTTTTCCACACTAATACAAGTGCAAAAGTGGTTTCCTGCACCAACACAAGTGCGAAAAGTGGTTTTTCAACACTAACACAAGTGCGAAAAGTGGTTTTTCAACACTAACACAAGTGCGAAAAGTGGTTTTTTCAACATTAACACAAGTGCGAAAAGTGGTTTTTCCACACTAATACAAGTGCAAAAGTGGTTTCCTGCACCAACGCAAGTGCGAAAAGTGGTTTTTCAAAACTAACACAAGTGCGAAAAGTGGTTTTTCAACACTAACACAAGTGCGAAAAGTGGTTTTTCAACACTATCAAAAGTGCAAAAAGTGTTTTTTCAACACTAACACAAGTGCGAAAAGTGGTTTTTCCACACTAATACAAGTGCAAAAGTGGTTTCCTGCACCAACACAAGTGCGAAAAGTGGTTTTTCAACACTAACACAAGTGCGAAAAGTGGTTTTTCTACAATATCACAAGTGCAAAAGAGGTTTCCTGCACCAACACAAGTGCGAAAAGTGGTTTTTCAACACTAACACAAGTGCGAAAAGTGGTTTTTCAACACTAACACAAGTGCGAAAAGTGGTTTTTCAACACTATCACAAGTGCAAAAAGTGTTTTTTCCACACTAATACAAGTGCAAAAGTGGTTTCCTGCACCAACACAAGTGCGAAAAGTGGTTTTTCAACACTAACACAAGTGCGAAAAGAGGTTTTTCAACACTAACACAAGTGCAAAAAGTGGTTTTCCACACTAATACAAGTGCAAAAGTGGTTTCCTGCACCAACACAAGTGCGAAAAGTGGTTTTTCAACACTAACACAAGTGCAAAAAGTGGTTTTTCAACACCAGCACAAGTGCGAAAAGTGGTTTTTCCACACTAATACATGTGCAAAAGTGGTTTCCTGCACCAACACAAGTGGGAAAAGTGGTTTTTCAACACTAACACAAGTGCGAAAAGTGGTTTTTCAACACTAACACAAGTGCGAAAAGTGGTTTTTCAACACTAACACAAGTGCGAAAAGTGGTGTTTCTACAATATCACAAGTGCAAAAGAGGTTTCCTGCACCAACACAAGTGCGAAAAGTAGTTTTTCAACACTAACACAAGTGCGAAAAGTGGTTTTTCAACACTAACACAAGTGCGAAAAGTGGTTTTTCAACACTAACACAAGTGCGAAAAGTGGTTTTTCAACACTATCACAAGTGCAAAAAGTGTTTTTTCCACACTAATACAAGTGCAAAAGTGGTTTCCTGCACCAACACAAGTGCGAAAAGTGGTTTTTCAACACTAACACAAGTGCAAAAAGAGGTTTTTCAACACAAACACAAGTGCAAAAAGTGGTTTTTACACACTAATACAAGTGCAAAAGTGGTTTCCTGCTCCAACACAAGTGCGAAAGGTGGTTTTTCAACACTAACACAAGTGCAAAAAGTGTTTTTTTCCACACTAATACAAGTGCAAAAGTGGTTTCCTGCACCAACACAAGTGCGAAAAGTGATTTTTCAACACTAACACAAGTGCAAAAAGTGGTTTTTCAACACTAACACAAGTGCGAAAAGTGGTTTTTCAACACTAACACAAGTGCAAAAAGTGGTTTTTCCACACTAATACAAGTGCAAAAGTGGTTTCCTGCACCAACACAAGTGCGAAAAGTGGTTTTTCAACACTAACATAAGTGCGAAAAGTGGTTTTTCAACACTATCACAAGTGCAAAAAGTGTTTTTTCCACACTAATACAAGTGCAAAAGTGGTTTCCTGCACCAACACAAGTGCGAAAAGTGGTTTTTCAACACTAACACAAGTGCGAAAAGTGGTTTTTCCACACTAATACAAGTGCAAAAGTGGTTTCCTGCACCAACACAAGTGCGAAAAGTGGTTTTTCTACAATATCACAGGTGCAAAAGAGGTTTCCTGCAACAACACAAGTGCGAAAAGTGGTTTTTCAACACTAACACAAGTGCGAAAAGTGGTTTTTCAACACTATCACAAGTGCAAAAAGTGTTTTTTCCACACTAATACAGGTGCAAAAGTGGTTTCCTGCTCCAACACAAGTGCGAAAAGTGGTTTTTCAACACTAACACAAGTGCGAAAAGTGGTTTTTCCACACTAATACAAGTGCAAAAGTGGTTTCCTGCACCAACACAAGTGCGAAAAGTGGTTTTTCAACACTAACACAAGTGCGAAAAGTGGTTTTTCAACACTAACACAAGTGCGAAAAGTGGTTTTTCAACATTAACACAAGTGCGAAAAGTGGTTTTTCCACACTAATACAAGTGCAAAAGTGGTTTCCTGCACCAACGCAAGTGCGAAAAGTGGTTTTTCAAAACTAACACAAGTGCGAAAAGTGGTTTTTCAACACTAACACAAGTGCGAAAAGTGGTTTTTCAACACTATCAAAAGTGCAAAAAGTGTTTTTTCAACACTAACACAAGTGCGAAAAGTGGTTTTTCCACACTAATACAAGTGCAAAAGTGGTTTCCTGCACCAACACAAGTGCGAAAAGTGGTTTTTCAACACTAACACAAGTGCGAAAAGTGGTTTTTCTACAATATCACAAGTGCAAAAGAGGTTTCCTGCACCAACACAAGTGCGAAAAGTGGTTTTTCAACACTAACACAAGTGCGAAAAGTGGTTTTTCAACACTAACACAAGTGCGAAAAGTGGTTTTTCAACACTATCACAAGTGCAAAAAGTGTTTTTTCCACACTAATACAAGTGCAAAAGTGGTTTCCTGCACCAACACAAGTGCGAAAAGTGGTTTTTCAACACTAACACAAGTGCGAAAAGAGGTTTTTCAACACTAACACAAGTGCAAAAAGTGGTTTTCCACACTAATACAAGTGCAAAAGTGGTTTCCTGCACCAACACAAGTGCGAAAAGTGGTTTTTCAACACTAACACAAGTGCAAAAAGTGGTTTTTCAACACCAGCACAAGTGCGAAAAGTGGTTTTTCCACACTAATACATGTGCAAAAGTGGTTTCCTGCACCAACACAAGTGGGAAAAGTGGTTTTTCAACACTAACACAAGTGCGAAAAGTGGTTTTTCAACACTAACACAAGTGCGAAAAGTGGTTTTTCAACACTAACACAAGTGCGAAAAGTGGTGTTTCTACAATATCACAAGTGCAAAAGAGGTTTCCTGCACCAACACAAGTGCGAAAAGTAGTTTTTCAACACTAACACAAGTGCGAAAAGTGGTTTTTCAACACTAACACAAGTGCGAAAAGTGGTTTTTCAACACTAACACAAGTGCGAAAAGTGGTTTTTCAACACTATCACAAGTGCAAAAAGTGTTTTTTCCACACTAATACAAGTCCAAAAGTGGTTTCCTGCACCAACACAAGTGCGAAAAGTGGTTTTTCAACACTAACACAAGTGCAAAAAGAGGTTTTTCAACACTAACACAAGTGCAAAAAGTGGTTTTTACACACTAATACAAGTGCAAAAGTGGTTTCCTGCTCCAACACAAGTGCGAAAGGTGGTTTTTCAACACTAACACAAGTGCAAAAAGTGTTTTTTCCACACTAATACAAGTGCAAAAGTGGTTTCCTGCACCAACACAAGTGCGAAAAGTGATTTTTCAACACTAACACAAGTGCAAAAAGTGGTTTTTCAACACTAACACAAGTGCGAAAAGTGGTTTTTCAACACTAACACAAGTGCAAAAAGTGGTTTTTCCACACTAATACAAGTGCAAAAGTGGTTTCCTGCACCAACACAAGTGCGAAAAGTGGTTTTTCAACACTAACACAAGTGCGAAAAGTGGTTTTTCAACACTAACACAAGTGCGAAAAGTGGTTTTTCAA
Organism: Myxine glutinosa; assembly: GCF_964187855.1. Lineage (NCBI taxonomy): Eukaryota > Metazoa > Chordata > Myxini > Myxiniformes > Myxinidae > Myxine > Myxine glutinosa. Next base: position 102,266,199 of record NC_136269.1, on the reverse strand, counting down.
CATTAACACAAGTGCGAAAAGTGGTTTTTCCACACTAATACAAGTGCAAAAGTGGTTTCCTGCACCAACGCAAGTGCGAAAAGTGGTTTTTCAAAACTAACACAAGTGCGAAAAGTGGTTTTTCAACACTAACACAAGTGCGAAAAGTGGTTTTTCAACACTATCAAAAGTGCAAAAAGTGTTTTTTCAACACTAACACAAGTGCGAAAAGTGGTTTTTCCACACTAATACAAGTGCAAAAGTGGTTTCCTGCACCAACACAAGTGCGAAAAGTGGTTTTTCAACACTAACACAAGTGCGAAAAGTGGTTTTTCTACAATATCACAAGTGCAAAAGAGGTTTCCTGCACCAACACAAGTGCGAAAAGTGGTTTTTCAACACTAACACAAGTGCGAAAAGTGGTTTTTCAACACTAACACAAGTGCGAAAAGTGGTTTTTCAACACTATCACAAGTGCAAAAAGTGTTTTTTCCACACTAATACAAGTGCAAAAGTGGTTTCCTGCACCAACACAAGTGCGAAAAGTGGTTTTTCAACACTAACACAAGTGCGAAAAGAGGTTTTTCAACACTAACACAAGTGCAAAAAGTGGTTTTCCACACTAATACAAGTGCAAAAGTGGTTTCCTGCACCAACACAAGTGCGAAAAGTGGTTTTTCAACACTAACACAAGTGCAAAAAGTGGTTTTTCAACACCAGCACAAGTGCGAAAAGTGGTTTTTCCACACTAATACATGTGCAAAAGTGGTTTCCTGCACCAACACAAGTGGGAAAAGTGGTTTTTCAACACTAACACAAGTGCGAAAAGTGGTTTTTCAACACTAACACAAGTGCGAAAAGTGGTTTTTCAACACTAACACAAGTGCGAAAAGTGGTGTTTCTACAATATCACAAGTGCAAAAGAGGTTTCCTGCACCAACACAAGTGCGAAAAGTAGTTTTTCAACACTAACACAAGTGCGAAAAGTGGTTTTTCAACACTAACACAAGTGCGAAAAGTGGTTTTTCAACACTAACACAAGTGCGAAAAGTGGTTTTTCAACACTATCACAAGTGCAAAAAGTGTTTTTTCCACACTAATACAAGTCCAAAAGTGGTTTCCTGCACCAACACAAGTGCGAAAAGTGGTTTTTCAACACTAACACAAGTGCAAAAAGAGGTTTTTCAACACTAACACAAGTGCAAAAAGTGGTTTTTACACACTAATACAAGTGCAAAAGTGGTTTCCTGCTCCAACACAAGTGCGAAAGGTGGTTTTTCAACACTAACACAAGTGCAAAAAGTGTTTTTTCCACACTAATACAAGTGCAAAAGTGGTTTCCTGCACCAACACAAGTGCGAAAAGTGATTTTTCAACACTAACACAAGTGCAAAAAGTGGTTTTTCAACACTAACACAAGTGCGAAAAGTGGTTTTTCAACACTAACACAAGTGCAAAAAGTGGTTTTTCCACACTAATACAAGTGCAAAAGTGGTTTCCTGCACCAACACAAGTGCGAAAAGTGGTTTTTCAACACTAACATAAGTGCGAAAAGTGGTTTTTCAACACTATCACAAGTGCAAAAAGTGTTTTTTCCACACTAATACAAGTGCAAAAGTGGTTTCCTGCACCAACACAAGTGCGAAAAGTGGTTTTTCAACACTAACACAAGTGCGAAAAGTGGTTTTTCCACACTAATACAAGTGCAAAAGTGGTTTCCTGCACCAACACAAGTGCGAAAAGTGGTTTTTCTACAATATCACAGGTGCAAAAGAGGTTTCCTGCAACAACACAAGTGCGAAAAGTGGTTTTTCAACACTAACACAAGTGCGAAAAGTGGTTTTTCAACACTATCACAAGTGCAAAAAGTGTTTTTTCCACACTAATACAGGTGCAAAAGTGGTTTCCTGCTCCAACACAAGTGCGAAAGGTGGTTTTTCAACACTAACATAAGAGCGAAAGGTGGTTTTTCAACACTATCACAAGTGCAAAAAGTGGTTTTTCAACACTAACACAAGTGCGAAAAGTGGTTTTTCAACACTAACACAAGTGCGAAAAGTGGTTTTTCCACACTAATACAAGTGCAAAAGTGGTTTCCTGCACCAACACAAGTGCGAAAACTGATTTTTCAACACTAACACAAGTGCAAAAAGTGGTTTTTCAACACTAACACAAGTGCGAAAAGTGGTTTTTCAACACTAACACAAGTGCGAAAAGTGGTTTTTCCACACTAATACAAGTGCAAAAGTGGTTTCCTGCACCAACACAAGTGCGAAAAGTGGTTTTTCAACACTAACACAAGTGCAAAAGTGGTTTCCTGCACAAACGCAAGTGCGAAAAGTGGTTTTTCAAAACTAACACAAGTGCGAAAAGTGGTTTTTCAACACTAACACAAGTGCGAAAAGTGGTTTTTCAACACTATCAAAAGTGCAAAAAGTGTTTTTTCAACACTAACACAAGTGCGAAAAGTGGTTTTTCCACACTAATACAAGTGCAAAAGTGGTTTCCTGCACCAACACAAGTGCGAAAAGTGGTTTTTCAACACTATCATAAGTGCGAAAAGTGGTTTTTCAACACTATCACAAGTGCGAAAAGTGGTTTTTCAACACTATCACAAGTGCAAAAAGTGTTTTTTCCACACTAATACAAGTGCAAAAGTGGTTTCCTGCACCAACACAAGTGCGAAAAGTGGTTTTTCAACACTAACACAAGTGCGAAAAGTGGTTTTTCAACACTAACACAAGTGCGAAAAGTGGTTTTTCAACACTAACACAAGTGCGAAAAGTGGTTTTTCAACACTAACACAAGTGCGAAAAGTGGTTTTTCCACACTAATACAAGTGCAAAAGTGGTTTCCTGCACCAACACAAGTGCGAAAAGTGGTTTTTCAACACTAACACAAGTGCGAAAAGTGGTTTTTCTACAATATCACAAGTGCCAAAAGTGGTTTTTCCACACTAACACAAGTGCGAAAAGTCGTTTTTCCACACTAATACAAGTGCAAAAGTGGTTTCCTGCACCAACACAAGTGCGAAAAGTGGTTTTTCAACACTAACACAAGTGCGAAAAGTGGTTTTTCTACAATATCACAAGTGCAAAAGTGGTTTCCTGCACCAACACAAGTGCGAAAAGTGGTTTTTCAACACTATCACAAGTGCAAAAAGTGTTTATCCACACTAATACAAGTGCAAAAGTGGTTTCCTGCACCAACACAAGTGCGGAAAGTGGTTTTTCAACACTAACACAAGTGCGAAAAGTGGTTTTTCAACACTAACACAAGTGCGAAAAGTGGTTTTTCCACACTAATACAAGTGCAAAAGTGGTTTCCTGCACCAACACAAGTGCGAAAAGTGGTTTTTCAACACTAACACAAGTGTGAAAAGTGGTTTTTCAACACTAATACAAGTGCAAAAGTGGTTTCCTGCACCAACACAAGTGCGAAAAGTGGTTTTTCAACACTATCATAAGTGCGAAAAGTGGTTTTTCAACACTATCACAAGTGCGAAAAGTGGTTTTTCAACACTATCACAAGTGCAAAAAGTGTATTTTCCACACTAATACAAGTGCAAAAGTGGTTTCCTGCACCAACACAAGTGCGAAAAGTGGTTTTTCAACACTAACACAAGTGCGAAAAGTGGTTTTTCAACACTAACACAAGTGCGAAAAGTGGTTTTTCAACAGTAACACAAGTGCGAAAAGTGGTTTTTCAACACTAACACAAGTGCGCAAAGTGGTTTTTCCACACTAATACAAGTGCAAAAGTGGTTTCCTGCACCAACACAAGTGCGAAAAGTGGTTTTTCAACCACTAATACAAGTGCAAAAGTGGTTTCCTGCACCAACACAAGTGCGAAAAGTGGTTTTTCAACACTAACACAAGTGCGAAAAGTGGTTTTTCTACAATATCACAAGTGCAAAAGAGGTTTCCTGCACCAACACAAGTGCGAAAAGTGGTTTTTCAACACTAACACAAGTGCGAAAAGTGGTTTTTCAACACTATCACAAGTGCAAAAAGTGTTTTTTCCACACTAATACAAGTGCAAAAGTGGTTTCCTGCACCAACACAAGTGCAAAAAGTGGTTTTTCAACACTAACACAAGTGCGAAAAGAGGTTTTTCAACACTAACACAAGTGCAAAAAGTGGTTTTTACACACTAATACAAGTGCAAAAGTGGTTTCCTGCTCCAACACAAGTGCGAAAGGTGGTTTTTCAACACTAACACAAGTGCGAAAAGTGGTTTTTCAACACTATCACAAGTGCAAAAAGTGTTTTTCCCACACTAATACAAGTGCAAAAGTGGTTTCCTGCACCAACACAAGTGCGAAAAGTGATTTTTCAACACGAACACAAGTGCAAAAAGTGGTTTTTCAACACTAACACAAGTGCGAAAAGTGGTTTTTCAACACTAACACAAGTGCAAAAAGTGGTTTTTCCACACTAATACAAGTGCAAAAGTGGTTTCCTGCACCAACACAAGTGCGAAAAGTGGTTTTTCAACACTAACATAAGTGCGAAAAGTGGTTTTTCAACACTATCACAAGTGCAAAAAGTGTTTTTTCCACACTAATACAAGTGCAAAAGTGGTTTCCTGCACCAACACAAGTGCGAAAAGTGGTTTTTCAACACTAACACAAGTGCGAAAAGTGGTTTTTCCACACTAATACAAGTGCAAAAGTGGTTTCCTGCACCAACACAAGTGCGAAAAGTGGTTTTTCTACAATATCACAGGTGCAAAAGAGGTTTCCTGCACCAACACAAGTGCGAAAAGTGGTTTTTCAACACGAACACAAGTGCAAAAAGTGGTTTTTCAACACTAACACAAGTGCGAAAAGTGGTTTTTCAACACTATCACAAGTGCAAAAAGTGTTTTTTCCACACTAATACAAGTGCAAAAGTGGTTTCCTGCTCCAACACAAGTGCGAAAGGTGGTTTTTCAACACTAACATAAGTGCGAAAAGTGGTTTTTCAACACTATCACAAGTGCAAAAAGTGTTTTTTCCACACTAATACAAGTGCAAAAGTGGTTTCCTGCACCAACACAAGTGCGAAAAGTGATTTTTCAACACTAACACAAGTGCAAAAAGTGTTTTTTCAACACTAACACAAGTGCGAAAAGTGGTTTTTCAACACTAACACAAGTGCGAAAAGTGGTTTTTCCACACTAATACAAGTGCAAAAGTGGTTTCCTGCACCAACACAAGTGCGAAAAGTGGTTTTTCAACACTAACACAAGTGCGAAAAGTGGTTTTTCAACACTAACACAAGTGCGAAAAGTGGTTTTTCAACATCAACACAAGTGCGAAAAGTGGTTTTTCCACACTAATACAAGTGCAAAAGTGGTTTCCTGCACCAACGCAAGTGCGAAAAGTGGTTTTTCAAAACTAACACAAGTGCGAAAAGTGGTTTTTCAACACTAACACAAGTGCGAAAAGTTGTTTTTCAACACTATCAAAAGTGCAAAAAGTGTTTTTTCAACACTAACACAAGTGCGAAAAGTGGTTTTTCCACACTAATACAAGTGCAAAAGTGGTTTCCTGCACCAACACAAGTGCGAAAAGTGGTTTTTCAACACTAACACAAGTGCGAAAAGTGGTTTTTCTACAATATCACAAGTGCAAAAGAGGTTTCCTGCACCAACACAAGTGCTAAAAGTGGTTTTTCAACACTAACACAAGTGCGAAAAGTGGTTTTTCAACACTAACACAAGTGCGAAAAGTGGTTTTTCAACACTATCACAAGTGCAAAAAGTGTTTTTTCCACACTAATACAAGTGCAAAAGTGGTTTCCTGCACCAACACAAGTGCGAAAAGTGGTTTTTCAACACTAACACAAGTGCGAAAAGAGGTTTTTCAACACTAACACAAGTGCAAAAAGTGGTTTTCCACACTAATACAAGTGCAAAAGTGGTTTCCTGCACCAACACAAGTGCGAAAAGTGGTTTTTCAACACTAACACAAGTGCGAAAAGTGGTTTTTCAACACCAGCACAAGTGCGAAAAGTGGTTTTTCCACACTAATACATGTGCAAAAGTGGTTTCCTGCACCAACACAAGTGGGAAAAGTGGTTTTTCAACACTAACACAAGTGCGAAAAGTGGTTTTTCAACACTAACACAAGTGCGAAAAGTGGTTTTTCAACACTAACACAAGTGCGAAAAGTGGTTTTTCCACACTAATACAAGTGCAAAAGTGGTTTCCTGCACCAACACAAGTGCGAAAAGTGGTTTTTCAACACTAACACAAGTGCGAAAAGTGGTTTTTCTACAATATCACAAGTGCAAAAGAGGTTTCCTGCACCAACACAAGTGCGAAAAGTGGTTTTTCAACACTAACACAAGTGCGAAAAGTGGTTTTTCAACACTAACACAAGTGCGAAAAGTGGTTTTTCAACACTATCACAAGTGCAAAAAGTGTTTTTTCCACACTAATACAAGTGCAAAAGTGGTTTCCTGCACCAACACAAGTGCGAAAAGTGGTTTTTCAACACTAACACAAGTGCGAAAAGAGGTTTTTCAACACTAACACAAGTGCAAAAAGTGGTTTTCCACACTAATACAAGTGCAAAAGTGGTTTCCTGCACCAACACAAGTGCGAAAAGTGGTTTTTCAACACTAACACAAGTGCGAAAAGTGGTTTTTCAACACCAGCACAAGTGCGAAAAGTGGTTTTTCCACACTAATACAAGTGCAAAAGTGGTTTCCTGCACCAATACAAGTGCGGAAAGTGGTTTTTCAACACTAGCACAAGTGCGAAAAGTGGTTTTTCAACACTAACACAAGTGCGAAAAGTGGTTTTTCAACACTAACACAAGTGCGAAAAGTGGTTTTTCCACACTAATACAAGTGCAAAAGTGGTTTCCTGCACCAACACAAGTGCGAAAAGTAGTTTTTCAACACTAACACAAGTGCGAAAAGTGGTTTTTCTACAATATCACAAGTGCAAAAGTGGTTTCCTGCACCAACACAAGTGCGAAAAGTGGTTTTTCAACACTATCACAAGTGCAAAAAGTGGTTTTTCAACACTAACACAAGTGCGAAAAGTGGTTTTTCAACACTAACACAAGTGCGAAAAGTGGTTTTTCAACATTAACACAAGTGCGAAAAGTGGTTTTTCCACACTAATACAAGTGCAAAAGTGGTTTGCTGCACCAACACAAGTGCGAAAAGTCGTTTTTCAACACTAACACAAGTGCGAAAAGTGGTTTTTCAACACTAACACAAGTGCGAAAAGTGGTTTTTCAACATTAACACAAGTGCGAAAAGTGGTTTTTCCACACTAATACAAGTGCAAAAGTGGTTTCCTGCACCAACGCAAGTGCGAAAAGTGGTTTTTCAAAACTAACACAAGTGCGAAAAGTGGTTTTTCAACACTAACACAAGTGCGAAAAGTGGTTTTTCAACACTATCAAAAGTGCAAAAAGTGTTTTTTCAACACTAACACAAGTGCGAAAAGTGGTTTTTCCACACTAATACAAGTGCAAAAGTGGTTTCCTGCTCCAACACAAGTGCGAAAGGTGGTTTTTCAACACTAACATAAGTGCGAAAAGTGGTTTTTCAACACTATCACAAGTGCAAAAAGTGTTTTTTCCACACTAATACAAGTGCAAAAGTGGTTTCCTGCACCAACACAAGTGCGAAAAGTGATTTTTCAACACTAACACAAGTGCAAAAAGTGGTTTTTCAACACTAACACAAGTGCGAAAAGTGGTTTTTCAACACTAACACAAGTGCGAAAAGTGGTTTTCCCACACTAATACAAGTGCAAAAGTGGTTTCCTGCACCAACACAAGTGCGAAAAGTGGTTTTTCAACACTAACACAAGTGCGAAAAGTGGTTTTTCAACACTAACACAAGTGCGAAAAGTGGTTTTTCAACATTAACACAAGTGCGAAAAGTGGTTTTTCCACACTAATACAAGTGCAAAAGTGGTTTCCTGCACCAACGCAAGTGCGAAAAGTGGTTTTTCAAAACTAACACAAGTGCGAAAAGTGGTTTTTCAACACTAACACAAGTGCGAAAAGTGATTTTTCAACACTATCAAAAGTGCAAAAAGGGTTTTTTCAACACTAACACAAGTGCGAAAAGTGGTTTTTCCACACTAATACAAGTGCAAAAGTGGTTTCCTGCACCAACACAAGTGCGAAAAGTGGTTTTTCAACACTATCATAAGTGCGAAAAGTGGTTTTTCAACACTATCACAAGTGCGAAAAGTGGTTTTTCAACACTATCACAAGTGCAAAAAGTGTTTTTTCCACACTAATACAAGTGCAAAAGTGGTTTCCTGCACCAACACAAGTGCGAAAAGTGGTTTTTCAACACTAACACAAGTGCGAAAAGTGGTTTTTCAACACTAACACAAGTGCGAAAAGTGGTTTTTCAACACTAACACAAGTGCGAAAAGTGGTTTTTCCACACTAATACAAGTGCAAAAGTGGTTTCCTGCACCAACACAAGTGCGAAAAGTGGTTTTTCAACACTAACACAAGTGCGAAAAGTGGTTTTTCTACAATATCACAAGTGTCAAAAGTGGTTTTTCCACACTAACACAAGTGCGAAAAGTGGTTTTTCCACACTAATACAAGTGCAAAAGTGGTTTCCTGCACCAACACAAGTGCGAAAAGTGGTTTTTCAACACTAATACAAGTGCAAAAGTGGTTTCCTGCACAAACACAAGTGCGAAAAGTGGTTTTTCAACACTATCATAAGTGCGAAAAGTGGTTTTTCAACACTATCACAAGTGCGAAAAGTGGTTTTTCAACACTATCACAAGTGCAAAAAGTGTTTTTTCCACACTAATACAAGTGCAAAAGTGGTTTCCTGCACCAACACAAGTGCGAAAAGTGGTTTTTCAACACTAACACAAGTGCGAAAAGTGGTTTTTCAACACTAACACAAGTGCGAAAAGTGGTTTTTCAACAGTAACACAAGTGCGAAAAGTGGTTTTTCAACACTAACACAAGTGCGCAAAGTGGTTTTTCCACACTAATACAAGTGCAAAAGTGGTTTCCTGCACCAACACAAGTGCGAAAAGTGGTTTTTCAACACTAACACAAGTGCGAAAAGTGGTTTTTCTACAATATCACAAGTGCAAAAGTGGTTTCCTGCACCAACACAAGTGCGAAAAGTGGTTTTTCAACACTATCACAAGTGAAAAAGTGTTTTTCCACACTAATACAAGTGCAAACGTGGTTTCCTGCACCAACACAAGTGCGGAAAGTGGTTTTTCAACACTAGCACAAGTGCGAAAAGTGGTTTTTCAACACTAACACAAGTGCGAAAAGTGGTTTTTCAACACTAACACAAGTGCGAAAAGTGGTTTTTCCACACTAATACAAGTGCAAAAGTGGTTTCCTGCACCAACACAAGTGCGAAAAGTGGTTTTTCAACACTAACACAAGTGCGAAAAGTGGTTTTTCTACAATATCACAAGTGCAAAAGTGGTTTCCTGCACCAACACAAGTGCGAAAAGTGGTTTTTCAACACTATCACAAGTGCAAAAAGTGGTTTTTCAACACTAACACAAGTGCGAAAAGTGTTTTTTCAACACTAACACAAGTGCGAAAAGTGGTTTTTCCACACTAATACAAGTGCAAAAGTGGTTTCCTGCACCAACACAAGTGCGAAAAGTGGTTTTTCAACACTAACACAAGTGTGAAAAGTGGTTTTTCAACACTAATACAAGTGCAAAAGTGGTTTCCTGCACCAACACAAGTGCGAAAAGTGGTTTTTCAACACTATCATAAGTGCGAAAAGTGGTTTTTCAACACTATCACAAGTGCGAAAAGTGGTTTTTCAACACTATCACAAGTGCAAAAAGTGTTTTTTCCACACTAATACAAGTGCAAAAGTGGTTTCCTGCACCAACACAAGTGCGAAAAGTGGTTTTTCAACACTAACACAAGTGCGAAAAGTGGTTTTTCAACACTAACACAAGTGCGAAAAGTGGTTTTTCAACAGTAACACAAGTGCGAAAAGTGGTTTTTCAACACTAACACAAGTGCGCAAAGTGGTTTTTCCACACTAATACAAGTGCAAAAGTGGTTTCCTGCACCAACACAAGTGCGAAAAGTGGTTTTTCAACACTAACACAAGTGCGAAAAGTGGTTTTTCTACAATATCACAAGTGCAAAAGTGGTTTCCTGCACCAACACAAGTGCAAAAAGTGTTTTTCCACACTAATACAAGTGCAAAAGTGGTTTCCTGCACCAACACAAGTGCGGAAAGTGGTTTTTCAACACTAGCACAAGTGCGAAAAGTGGTTTTTCAACACTAACACAAGTGCAAAAAGTGGTTTTTCAACACTAACACAAGTGCGAAAAGTGGTTTTTCCACACTAATACAAGTGCAAAAGTGGTTTCCTGCACCAACACAAGTGCGAAAAGTAGTTTTTCAACACTAACACAAGTGCGAAAAGTGGTTTTTCTACAATATCACAAGTGCAAAAGTGGTTTCCTGCACCAACACAAGTGCGAAAAGTGGTTTTTCAACACTATCACAAGTGCAAAAAGTGGTTTTTCAACACTAACACAAGTGCGAAAAGTGGTTTTTCAACACTAACACAAGTGCGAAAAGTGGTTTTTCAACATTAACACAAGTGCGAAAAGTGGTTTTTCCACACTAATACAAGTGCAAAAGTGGTTTCCTGCACCAACGCAAGTGCAAAAAGTGGTTTTTCAAAACTAACACAAGTGCGAAAAGTGGTTTCCTGCACCAACACAAGTGCGAAAAGTCGTTTTTCAACACTAACACAAGTGCGAAAAGTGGTTTTTCAACACTAACACAAGTGCGAAAAGTGGTTTTTCAACATTAACACAAGTGCGAAAAGTGGTTTTTCCACACTAATACAAGTGCAAAAGTGGTTTCCTGCACCAACGCAAGTGCAAAAAGTGGTTTTTCAAAACTAACACAAGTGCGAAAAGTGGTTTTTCAACACTAACACAAGTGCGAAAAGTGGTTTTTCAACACTATCAAAAGTGCAAAAAGTGTTTTTTCAACACTAACACAAGTGCGAAAAGTGGTTTTTCCACACTAATACAAGTGCAAAAGTGGTTTCCTGCTCCAACACAAGTGCGAAAGGTGGTTTTTCAACACTAACATAAGTGCGAAAAGTGGTTTTTCAACACTATCACAAGTGCAAAAAGTGTTTTTTCCACACTAATACAAGTGCAAAAGTGGTTTCCTGCACCAACACAAGTGCGAAAAGTGATTTTTCAACACTAACACAAGTGCAAAAAGTGGTTTTTCAACACTAACACAAGTGCGAAAAGTGGTTTTTCAACACTAACACAAGTGCGAAAAGTGGTTTTCCCACACTAATACAAGTGCAAAAGTGGTTTCCTGCACCAACACAAGTGCGAAAAGTGGTTTTTCAACACTAACACAAGTGCGAAAAGTGGTTTTTCAACACTAACACAAGTGCGAAAAGTGGTTTTTCAACATTAACACAAGTGCGAAAAGTGGTTTTTCCACACTAATACAAGTGCAAAAGTGGTTTCCTGCACCAACGCAAGTGCGAAAAGTGGTTTTTCAAAACTAACACAAGTGCGAAAAGTGGTTTTTCAACACTAACACAAGTGCGAAAAGTGATTTTTCAACACTATCAAAAGTGCAAAAAGGGTTTTTTCAACACTAACACAAGTGCGAAAAGTGGTTTTTCCACACTAATACAAGTGCAAAAGTGGTTTCCTGCACCAACACAAGTGCGAAAAGTGGTTTTTCAACACTATCATAAGTGCGAAAAGTGGTTTTTCAACACTATCACAAGTGCGAAAAGTGGTTTTTCAACACTATCACAAGTGCAAAAAGTGTTTTTTCCACACTAATACAAGTGCAAAAGTGGTTTCCTGCACCAACACAAGTGCGAAAAGTGGTTTTTCAACACTAACACAAGTGCGAAAAGTGGTTTTTCAACACTAACACAAGTGCGAAAAGTGGTTTTTCAACACTAACACAAGTGCGAAAAGTGGTTTTTCCACACTAATACAAGTGCAAAAGTGGTTTCCTGCACCAACACAAGTGCGAAAAGTGGTTTTTCAACACTAACACAAGTGCGAAAAGTGGTTTTTCTACAATATCACAAGTGCCAAAAGTGGTTTTTCCACACTAATACAAGTGCAAAAGTGGTTTCCTGCACCAACACAAGTGCGAAAAGTGGTTTTTCAACATTAATACAAGTGCAAAAGTGGTTTCCTGCACAAACACAAGTGCGAAAAGTGGTTTTTCAACATTATCATAAGTGCGAAAAGTGGTTTTTCAACACTATCACAAGTGCGAAAAGTGGTTTTTCAACACTATCACAAGTGCAAAAAGTGTTTTTTCCACACTAATACAAGTGCAAAAGTGGTTTCCTGCACCAACACAAGTGCGAAAAGTGGTTTTTCAACACTAACACAAGTGCGAAAAGTGGTTTTTCAACACTAACACAAGTGCGAAAAGTGGTTTTTCAACAGTAACACAAGTGCGAAAAGTGGTTTTTCAACACTAACACAAGTGCGCAAAGTGGTTTTTCCACACTAATACAAGTGCAAAAGTGGTTTCCTGCACCAACACAAGTGCGAAAAGTGGTTTTTCAACACTAACACAAGTGCGAAAAGTGGTTTTTCTACAATATCACAAGTGCAAAAGTGGTTTCCTGCACCAACACAAGTGCGAAAAGTGGTTTTTCAACACTATCACAAGTGAAAAAGTGTTTTTCCACACTAATACAAGTGCAAAAGTGGTTTCCTGCACCAACACAAGTGCGGAAAGTGGTTTTTCAACACTAGCACAAGTGCGAAAAGTGGTTTTTCAACACTAACACAAGTGCGAAAAGTGGTTTTTCAACACTAACACAAGTGCGAAAAGTGGTTTTTCCACACTAATACAAGTGCAAAAGTGGTTTCCTGCACCAACACAAGTGCGAAAAGTGGTTTTTCAACACTAACACAAGTGCGAAAAGTGGTTTTTCTACAATATCACAAGTGCAAAAGTGGTTTCCTGCACCAACACAAGTGCGAAAAGTGGTTTTTCAACACTATCACAAGTGCAAAAAGTGGTTTTTCAACACTAACACAAGTGCGAAAAGTGTTTTTTCAACACTAACACAAGTGCGAAAAGTGGTTTTTCCACACTAATACAAGTGCAAAAGTGGTTTCCTGCACCAACACAAGTGCGAAAAGTGGTTTTTCAACACTAACACAAGTGTGAAAAGTGGTTTTTCAACACTAATACAAGTGCAAAAGTGGTTTCCTGCACCAACACAAGTGCGAAAAGTGGTTTTTCAACACTATCATAAGTGCGAAAAGTGGTTTTTCAACACTATCACAAGTGCGAAAAGTGGTTTTTCAACACTATCACAAGTGCAAAAAGTGTTTTTTCCACACTAATACAAGTGCAAAAGTGGTTTCCTGCACCAACACAAGTGCGAAAAGTGGTTTTTCAACACTAACACAAGTGCGAAAAGTGCTTTTTCAACACTAACACAAGTGCGAAAAGTGGTTTTTCAACAGTAACACAAGTGCGAAAAGTGGTTTTTCAACACTAACACAAGTGCGCAAAGTGGTTTTTCCACACTAATACAAGTGCAAAAGTGGTTTCCTGCACCAACACAAGTGCGAAAAGTGGTTTTTCAACACTAACACAAGTGCGAAAAGTGGTTTTTCTACAATATCACAAGTGCAAAAGTGGTTTCCTGCACCAACACAAGTGCGAAAAGTGGTTTTTCAACACTATCACAAGTGCAAAAAGTGTTTTTCCACACTAATACAAGTGCAAAAGTGGTTTCCTGCACCAACACAAGTGCGGAAAGTGGTTTTTCAACACTAGCACAAGTGCGAAAAGTGGTTTTTCAACACTAACACAAGTGCAAAAAGTGGTTTTTCAACACTAACACAAGTGCGAAAAGTGGTTTTTCCACACTAATACAAGTGCAAAAGTGGTTTCCTGCACCAACACAAGTGCGAAAAGTAGTTTTTCAACACTAACACAAGTGCGAAAAGTGGTTTTTCTACAATATCACAAGTGCAAAAGTGGTTTCCTGCACCAACACAAGTGCGAAAAGTGGTTTTTCAACACTATCACAAGTGCAAAAAGTGGTTTTTCAACACTAACACAAGTGCGAAAAGTGGTTTTTCAACACTAACACAAGTGCGAAAAGTGGTTTTTCAACATTAACACAAGTGCGAAAAGTGGTTTTTCCACACTAATACAAGTGCAAAAGTGGTTTCCTGCACCAACGCAAGTGCAAAAAGTGGTTTTTCAAAACTAACACAAGTGCGAAAAGTGGTTTCCTGCACCAACACAAGTGCGAAAAGTCGTTTTTCAACACTAACACAAGTGCGAAAAGTGGTTTTTCAACACTAACACAAGTGCGAAAAGTGGTTTTTCAACATTAACACAAGTGCGAAAAGTGGTTTTTCCACACTAATACAAGTGCAAAAGTGGTTTCCTGCACCAACGCAAGTGCAAAAAGTGGTTTTTCAAAACTAACACAAGTGCGAAAAGTGGTTTTTCAACACTAACACAAGTGCGAAAAGTGGTTTTTCAACACTATCAAAAGTGCAAAAAGTGTTTTTTCAACACTAACACAAGTGCGAAAAGTGGTTTTTCCACACTAATACAAGTGCAAAAGTGGTTTCCTGCTCCAACACAAGTGCGAAAGGTGGTTTTTCAACACTAACATAAGTGCGAAAAGTGGTTTTTCAACACTATCACAAGTGCAAAAAGTGTTTTTTCCACACTAATACAAGTGCAAAAGTGGTTTCCTGCACCAACACAAGTGCGAAAAGTGATTTTTCAACACTAACACAAGTGCAAAAAGTGGTTTTTCAACACTAACACAAGTGCGAAAAGTGGTTTTTCAACACTAACACAAGTGCGAAAAGTGGTTTTCCCACACTAATACAAGTGCAAAAGTGGTTTCCTGCACCAACACAAGTGCGAAAAGTGGTTTTTCAACACTAACACAAGTGCGAAAAGTGGTTTTTCAACACTAACACAAGTGCGAAAAGTGGTTTTTCAACATTAACACAAGTGCGAAAAGTGGTTTTTCCACACTAATACAAGTGCAAAAGTGGTTTCCTGCACCAACGCAAGTGCGAAAAGTGGTTTTTCAAAACTAACACAAGTGCGAAAAGTGGTTTTTCAACACTAACACAAGTGCGAAAAGTGATTTTTCAACACTATCAAAAGTGCAAAAAGGGTTTTTTCAACACTAACACAAGTGCGAAAAGTGGTTTTTCCACACTAATACAAGTGCAAAAGTGGTTTCCTGCACCAACACAAGTGCGAAAAGTGGTTTTTCAACACTATCATAAGTGCGAAAAGTGGTTTTTCAACACTATCACAAGTGCGAAAAGTGGTTTTTCAACACTATCACAAGTGCAAAAAGTGTTTTTTCCACACTAATACAAGTGCAAAAGTGGTTTCCTGCACCAACACAAGTGCGAAAAGTGGTTTTTCAACACTAACACAAGTGCGAAAAGTGGTTTTTCAACACTAACACAAGTGCGAAAAGTGGTTTTTCAACACTAACACAAGTGCGAAAAGTGGTTTTTCCACACTAATACAAGTGCAAAAGTGGTTTCCTGCACCAACACAAGTGCGAAAAGTGGTTTTTCAACACTAACACAAGTGCGAAAAGTGGTTTTTCTACAATATCACAAGTGCCAAAAGTGGTTTTTCCACACTAATACAAGTGCAAAAGTGGTTTCCTGCACCAACACAAGTGCGAAAAGTGGTTTTTCAACATTAATACAAGTGCAAAAGTGGTTTCCTGCACAAACACAAGTGCGAAAAGTGGTTTTTCAACATTATCATAAGTGCGAAAAGTGGTTTTTCAACACTATCACAAGTGCGAAAAGTGGTTTTTCAACACTATCACAAGTGCAAAAAGTGTTTTTTCCACACTAATACAAGTGCAAAAGTGGTTTCCTGCACCAACACAAGTGCGAAAAGTGGTTTTTCAACACTAACACAAGTGCGAAAAGTGGTTTTTCAACACTAACACAAGTGCGAAAAGTGGTTTTTCAACAGTAACACAAGTGCGAAAAGTGGTTTTTCAACACTAACACAAGTGCGCAAAGTGGTTTTTCCACACTAATACAAGTGCAAAAGTGGTTTCCTGCACCAACACAAGTGCGAAAAGTGGTTTTTCAACACTAACACAAGTGCGAAAAGTGGTTTTTCTACAATATCACAAGTGCAAAAGTGGTTTCCTGCACCAACACAAGTGCGAAAAGTGGTTTTTCAACACTATCACAAGTGAAAAAGTGTTTTTCCACACTAATACAAGTGCAAAAGTGGTTTCCTGCACCAACACAAGTGCGGAAAGTGGTTTTTCAACACTAGCACAAGTGCGAAAAGTGGTTTTTCAACACTAACACAAGTGCGAAAAGTGGTTTTTCAACACTAACACAAGTGCGAAAAGTGGTTTTTCCACACTAATACAAGTGCAAAAGTGGTTTCCTGCACCAACACAAGTGCGAAAAGTGGTTTTTCAACACTAACACAAGTGCGAAAAGTGGTTTTTCAACACTAACACAAGTGCGAAAAGTGGTTTTTCAACATTAACACAAGTGCGAAAAGTGGTTTTTCCACACTAATACAAGTGCAAAAGTGGTTTCCTGCACCAACGCAAGTGCGAAAAGTGGTTTTTCAAAACTAACACAAGTGCGAAAAGTGGTTTTTCAACACTAACACAAGTGCGAAAAGTGGTTTTTCAACACTATCAAAAGTGCAAAAAGTGTTTTTTCAACACTAACACAAGTGCGAAAAGTGGTTTTTCCACACTAATACAAGTGCAAAAGTGGTTTCCTGCTCCAACACAAGTGCGAAAGGTGGTTTTTCAACACTAACATAAGTGCGAAAAGTGGTTTTTCAACACTATCACAAGTGCAAAAAGTGTTTTTTCCACACTAATACAAGTGCAAAAGTGGTTTCCTGCACCAACACAAGTGCGAAAAGTGATTTTTCAACACTAACACAAGTGCAAAAAGTGGTTTTTCAACACTAACACAAGTGCGAAAAGTGGTTTTTCAACACTATCACAAGTGCAAAAAGTGTTTTTTCCACACTAACACAAGTGCGAAAAGTGGTTTTCCCACACTAATACAAGTGCAAAAGTGGTTTCCTGCACCAAAACAAGTGCGAAAAGTGGTTTTTCAACACTAACACAAGTGCGAAGAGTGGTTTTTCAACACTAACACAAGTGCGAAAAGTGGTTTTTCAACATTAACACAAGTGCGAAAAGTGGTTTTTCCACACTAATACAAGTGCAAAAGTGGTTTCCTGCACCAACGCAAGTGCGAAAAGTGGTTTTTCAAAACTAACACAAGTGCGAAAAGTGGTTTTTCAACACTAACACAAGTGCGAAAAGTGGTTTTTCAACACTATCAAAAGTGCAAAAAGGGTTTTTTCAACACTAACACAAGTGCGAAAAGTGGTTTTTCCACACTAATACAAGTGCAAAAGTGGTTTCCTGCTCCAACACAAGTGCGAAAGGTGATTTTTCAACACTAACACAAGTGCAAAAAGTGGTTTTTCAACACTAACACAAGTGCGAAAAGTGGTTTTTCAACACTAACACAAGTGTGAAAAGTGGTTTTCCCACACTAATACAAGTGCAAAAGTGGTTTCCTGCACCAACACAAGTGCGAAAAGTGGTTTTTCAACACTAACACAAGTGCGAAAAGTGGTTTTTCAACACTAACACAAGTGCGAAAAGTGGTTTTTCCACACTAATACAAGTGCAAAAGTGGTTTCCTGCACCAACGCAAGTGCGAAAAGTGGTTTTTCAAAACTAACACAAGTGCGAAAAGTGGTTTTTCAACACTAACACAAGTGCGAAAAGTGATTTTTCAACACTATCAAAAGTGCAAAAAGGGTTTTTTCAACACTAACACAAGTGCGAAAAGTGGTTTTTCCACACTAATACAAGTGCAAAAGTGGTTTCCTGCACCAACACAAGTGCGAAAAGTGGTTTTTCAACACTATCATAAGTGCGAAAAGTGGTTTTTCAACACTATCACAAGTGCAAAAAGTGGTTTTTCAACACTATCACAAGTGCAAAAAGTGTTTTTTCCACACTAATACAAGTGCAAAAGTGGTTTCCTGCACCAACACAAGTGCGAAAAGTGGTTTTTCAACACTAACACAAGTGCGAAAAGTGGTTTTTCAACACTAACACAAGTGCGAAAAGTGGTTTTTCAACACTAACACAAGTGCGAAAAGTGGTTTTTCCACACTAATACAAGTGCAAAAGTGGTTTCCTGCACCAACACAAGTGCGAAAAGTGGTTTTTCAACACTAACACAAGTGCGAAAAGTGGTTTTTCTACAATATCACAAGTGCCAAAAGTGGTTTTTCCACACTAATACAAGTGCAAAAGTGGTTTCCTGCACCAACACAAGTGCGAAAAGTGGTTTTTCAACATTAATACAAGTGCAAAAGTGGTTTCCTGCACAAACACAAGTGCGAAAAGTGGTTTTTCAACACTATCATAAGTGCGAAAAGTGGTTTTTCAACACTATCACAAGTGCGAAAAGTGGTTTTTCAACACTATCACAAGTGCAAAAAGTGTTTTTTCCACACTAATACAAGTGCAAAAGTGGTTTCCTGCACCAACACAAGTGCAAAAAGTGGTTTTTCAACACTAACACAAGTGCGAAAAGTGGTTTTTCAACACTAACACAAGTGCGAAAAGTGGTTTTTCAACAGTAACACAAGTGCGAAAAGTGGTTTTTCAACACTAACACAAGTGCGCAAAGTGGTTTTTCCACACTAATACAAGTGCAAAAGTGGTTTCCTGCACCAACACAAGTGCGAAAAGTGGTTTTTCAACACCAACACAAGTGCGAAAAGTGGTTTTTCTACAATATCACAAGTGCAAAAGTGGTTTCCTGCACCAACACAAGTGCGAAAAGTGGTTTTTCAACACTATCACAAGTGAAAAAGTGTTTTTCCACACTAATACAAGTGCAAAAGTGGTTTCCTGCACCAACACAAGTGCGGAAAGTGGTTTTTCAACACGAGCACAAGTGCGAAAAGTGGTTTTTCAACACTAACACAAGTGCGAAAAGTGGTTTTTCAACACTAACACAAGTGCGAAAAGTGGTTTTTCCACACTAATACAAGTGCAAAAGTGGTTTCCTGCACCAACACAAGTGCGAAAAGTGGTTTTTCAACACTAACACAAGTGCGAAAAGTGGTTTTTCAACACTAACACAAGTGCGAAAAGTGGTTTTTCAACATTAACACAAGTGCGAAAAGTGGTTTTTCCACACTAATACAAGTGCAAAAGTGGTTTCCTGCACCAACGCAAGTGCGAAAAGTGGTTTTTCAAAACTAACACAAGTGCGAAAAGTGGTTTTTCAACACTAACACAAGTGCGAAAAGTGGTTTTTCAACACTATCAAAAGTGCAAAAAGTGTTTTTTCAACACTAACACAAGTGCGAAAAGTGGTTTTTCCACACTAATACAAGTGCAAAAGTGGTTTCCTGCTCCAACACAAGTGCGAAAGGTGGTTTTTCAACACTAACATAAGTGCGAAAAGTGGTTTTTCAACACTATCACAAGTGCAAAAAGTGTTTTTTCCACACTAATACAAGTGCAAAAGTGGTTTCCTGCACCAACACAAGTGCGAAAAGTGATTTTTCAACACTAACACAAGTGCAAAAAGTGGTTTTTCAACACTAACACAAGTGCGAAAAGTGGTTTTTCAACACTATCACAAGTGCAAAAAGTGTTTTTTCCACACTAACACAAGTGCGAAAAGTGGTTTTCCCACACTAATACAAGTGCAAAAGTGGTTTCCTGCACCAACACAAGTGCGAAAAGTGGTTTTTCAACACTAACACAAGTGCGAAGAGTGGTTTTTCAACACTAACACAAGTGCGAAAAGTGGTTTTTCAACATTAACACAAGTGCGAAAAGTGGTTTTTCCACACTAATACAAGTGCAAAAGTGGTTTCCTGCACCAACGCAAGTGCGAAAAGTGGTTTTTCAAAACTAACACAAGTGCGAAAAGTGGTTTTTCAACACTAACACAAGTGCGAAAAGTGGTTTTTCAACACTATCAAAAGTGCAAAAAGGGTTCTTTCAACACTAACACAAGTGCGAAAAGTGGTTTTTCAACACTAACACAAGTGCGAAGAGTGGTTTTTCAACACTAACACAAGTGCGAAAAGTGGTTTTTCAACATTAACACAAGTGCGAAAAGTGGTTTTTCCACACTAATACAAGTGCAAAAGTGGTTTCCTGCACCAACGCAAGTGCGAAAAGTGGTTTTTCAAAACTAACACAAGTGCGAAAAGTGGTTTTTCAACACTAACACAAGTGCGAAAAGTGGTTTTTCAACACTAACACAAGTGCGAAAAGTGGTTTTTCAACAGTAACACAAGTGCGAAAAGTGGTTTTTCCACACTAATACAAGTGCAAAAGTGGTTTCCTGCACCAACACAAGTGCGAAAAGTGGTTTTTCAACACTAACACAAGTGCGAAAAGTGGTTTTTCTACAATATCACAAGTGCAAAAGTGGTTTCCTGCACCAACACAAGTGCGAAAAGTGGTTTTTCAACACTATAACAAGTGAAAAAGTGTTTTTCCACACTAATACAAGTGCAAAAGTGGTTTCCTGCACCAACACAAGTGCGGAAAGTGGTTTTTCAACACTAGCACAAGTGCGAAAAGTGGTTTTTCAACACTAACACAAGTGCGAAAAGTGGTTTTTCAACACTAACACAAGTGCGAAAAGTGGTTTTTCCACACTAATACAAGTGCAAAAGTGGTTTCCTGCACCAACACAAGTGCGAAAAGTGGTTTTTCAACACTAACACAAGTGCGAAAAGTGGTTTTTCAACACTAACACAAGTGCGAAAAGTGGTTTTTCAACATTAACACAAGTGCGAAAAGTGGTTTTTCCACACTAATACAAGTGCAAAAGTGGTTTCCTGCACCAACGCAAGTGCGAAAAGTGGTTTTTCAAAACTAACACAAGTGCGAAAAGTGGTTTTTCAACACTAACACAAGTGCGAAAAGTGGTTTTTCAACACTATCAAAAGTGCAAAAAGTGTTTTTTCAACACTAACACAAGTGCGAAAAGTGGTTTTTCCACACTAATACAAGTGCAAAAGTGGTTTCCTGCTCCAACACAAGTGCGAAAGGTGGTTTTTCAACACTAACATAAGTGCGAAAAGTGGTTTTTCAACACTATCACAAGTGCAAAAAGTGTTTTTTCCACACTAATACAAGTGCAAAAGTGGTTTCCTGCACCAACACAAGTGCGAAAAGTGATTTTTCAACACTAACACAAGTGCAAAAAGTGGTTTTTCAACACTAACACAAGTGCGAAAAGTGGTTTTTCAACACTATCACAAGTGCAAAAAGTGTTTTTTCCACACTAACACAAGTGCGAAAAGTGGTTTTCCCACACTAATACAAGTGCAAAAGTGGTTTCCTGCACCAAAACAAGTGCGAAAAGTGGTTTTTCAACACTAACACAAGTGCGAAGAGTGGTTTTTCAACACTAACACAAGTGCGAAAAGTGGTTTTTCAACATTAACACAAGTGCGAAAAGTGGTTTTTCCACACTAATACAAGTGCAAAAGTGGTTTCCTGCACCAACGCAAGTGCGAAAAGTGGTTTTTCAAAACTAACACAAGTGCGAAAAGTGGTTTTTCAACACTAACACAAGTGCGAAAAGTGGTTTTTCAACACTATCAAAAGTGCAAAAAGGGTTTTTTCAACACTAACACAAGTGCGAAAAGTGGTTTTTCCACACTAATACAAGTGCAAAAGTGGTTTCCTGCTCCAACACAAGTGCGAAAGGTGATTTTTCAACACTAACACAAGTGCAAAAAGTGGTTTTTCAACACTAACACAAGTGCGAAAAGTGGTTTTTCAACACTAACACAAGTGCGAAAAGTGGTTTTCCCACACTAATACAAGTGCAAAAGTGGTTTCCTGCACCAACACAAGTGCGAAAAGTGGTTTTTCAACACTAACACAAGTGCGAAAAGTGGTTTTTCAACACTAACACAAGTGCGAAAAGTGGTTTTTCAACATTAACACAATTGCGAAAAGTGGTTTTTCCACACTAATACAAGTGCAAAAGTGGTTTCCTGCACCAACGCAAGTGCGAAAAGTGGTTTTTCAAAACTAACACAAGTGCGAAAAGTGGTTTTTCAACACTAACACAAGTGCGAAAAGTGATTTTTCAACACTATCAAAAGTGCAAAAAGGGTTTTTTCAACACTAACACAAGTGCGAAAAGTGGTTTTTCCACACTAATACAAGTGCAAAAGTGGTTTCCTGCACCAACACAAGTGCGAAAAGTGGTTTTTCAACACTATCATAAGTGCGAAAAGTGGTTTTTCAACACTATCACAAGTGCGAAAAGTGGTTTTTCAACACTATCACAAGTGCAAAAAGTGTTTTTTCCACACTAATACAAGTGCAAAAGTGGTTTCCTGCACCAACACAAGTGCGAAAAGTGGTTTTTCAACACTAACACAAGTGCGAAAAGTGGTTTTTCAACACTAACACAAGTGCGAAAAGTGGTTTTTCAACACTAACACAAGTGCGAAAAGTGGTTTTTCCACACTAATACAAGTGCAAAAGTGGTTTCCTGCACCAACACAAGTGCGAAAAGTGGTTTTTCAACACTAACACAAGTGCGAAAAGTGGTTTTTCTACAATATCACAAGTGCCAAAAGTGGTTTTTCCACACTAATACAAGTGCAAAAGTGGTTTCCTGCACCAACACAAGTGCGAAAAGTGGTTTTTCAACATTAATACAAGTGCAAAAGTGGTTTCCTGCACAAACACAAGTGCGAAAAGTGGTTTTTCAACACTATCATAAGTGCGAAAAGTGGTTATTGAACACTATCACAAGTGCGAAAAGTGGTTTTTCAACACTATCACAAGTGCAAAAAGTGTTTTTTCCACACTAATACAAGTGCAAAAGTGGTTTCCTGCACCAACACAAGTGCAAAAAGTGGTTTTTCAACACTAACACAAGTGCGAAAAGTGGTTTTTCAACACTAACACAAGTGCGAAAAGTGGTTTTTCAACAGTAACACAAGTGCGAAAAGTGGTTTTTCAACACTAACACAAGTGCGCAAAGTGGTTTTTCCACACTAATACAAGTGCAAAAGTGGTTTCCTGCACCAACACAAGTGCGAAAAGTGGTTTTTCAACACCAACACAAGTGCGAAAAGTGGTTTTTCTACAATATCACAAGTGCAAAAGTGGTTTCCTGCACCAACACAAGTGCGAAAAGTGGTTTTTCAACACTATCACAAGTGAAAAAGTGTTTTTCCACACTAATACAAGTGCAAAAGTGGTTTCCTGCACCAACACAAGTGCGGAAAGTGGTTTTTCAACACGAGCACAAGTGCGAAAAGTGGTTTTTCAACACTAACACAAGTGTGAAAAGTGGTTTTTCAACACTAACACAAGTGCGAAAAGTGGTTTTTCCACACTAATACAAGTGCAAAAGTGGTTTCCTGCACCAACACAAGTGCGAAAAGTGGTTTTTCAACACTAACACAAGTGCGAAAAGTGGTTTTTCAACACTAACACAAGTGCGAAAAGTGGTTTTTCAACATTAACACAAGTGCGAAAAGTGGTTTTTCCACACTAATACAAGTGCAAAAGTGGTTTCCTGCACCAACGCAAGTGCGAAAAGTGGTTTTTCAAAACTAACACAAGTGCGAAAAGTGGTTTTTCAACACTAACACAAGTGCGAAAAGTGGTTTTTCAACACTATCAAAAGTGCAAAAAGTGTTTTTTCAACACTAACACAAGTGCGAAAAGTGGTTTTTCCACACTAATACAAGTGCAAAAGTGGTTTCCTGCTCCAACACAAGTGCGAAAGGTGGTTTTTCAACACTAACATAAGTGCGAAAAGTGGTTTTTCAACACTATCACAAGTGCAAAAAGTGTTTTTTCCACACTAATACAAGTGCAAAAGTGGTTTCCTGCACCAACACAAGTGCGAAAAGTGATTTTTCAACACTAACACAAGTGCAAAAAGTGGTTTTTCAACACTAACACAAGTGCGAAAAGTGGTTTTTCAACACTATCACAAGTGCAAAAAGTGTTTTTTCCACACTAACACAAGTGCGAAAAGTGGTTTTCCCACACTAATACAAGTGCAAAAGTGGTTTCCTGCACCAACACAAGTGCGAAAAGTGGTTTTTCAACACTAACACAAGTGCGAAGAGTGGTTTTTCAACACTAACACAAGTGCGAAAAGTGGTTTTTCAACATTAACACAAGTGCGAAAAGTGGTTTTTCCACACTAATACAAGTGCAAAAGTGGTTTCCTGCACCAACGCAAGTGCGAAAAGTGGTTTTTCAAAACTAACACAAGTGCGAAAAGTGGTTTTTCAACACTAACACAAGTGCGAAAAGTGGTTTTTCAACACTATCAAAAGTGCAAAAAGGGTTTTTTCAACACTAACACAAGTGCGAAAAGTGGTTTTTCAACACTAACACAAGTGCGAAGAGTGGTTTTTCAACACTAACACAAGTGCGAAAAGTGGTTTTTCAACATTAACACAAGTGCGAAAAGTGGTTTTTCCACACTAATACAAGTGCAAAAGTGGTTTCCTGCACCAACGCAAGTGCGAAAAGTGGTTTTTCAAAACTAACACAAGTGCGAAAAGTGGTTTTTCAACACTAACACAAGTGCGAAAAGTGGTTTTTCAACACTAACACAAGTGCGAAAAGTGGTTTTTCAACAGTAACACAAGTGCGAAAAGTGGTTTTTCCACACTAATACAAGTGCAAAAGTGGTTTCCTGCACCAACACAAGTGCGAAAAGTGGTTTTTCAACACTAACACAAGTGCGAAAAGTGGTTTTTCTACAATATCACAAGTGCAAAAGTGGTTTCCTGCACCAACACAAGTGCGAAAAGTGGTTTTTCAACACTATAACAAGTGAAAAAGTGTTTTTCCACACTAATACAAGTGCAAAAGTGGTTTCCTGCACCAACACAAGTGCGGAAAGTGTTTTTTCAACACTAGCACAAGTGCGAAAAGTGGTTTTTCAACACTAACACAAGTGCGAAAAGTGGTTTTTCAACACTAACACAAGTGCGAAAAGTGGTTTTTCCACACTAATACAAGTGCAAAAGTGGTTTCCTGCACCAACACAAGTGCGAAAAGTGGTTTTTCAACACTAACACAAGTGCGAAAAGTGGTTTTTCTACAATATCACAAGTGCAAAAGTGGTTTCCTGCACCAACACAAGTGCGAAAAGTGGTTTTTCAACACTATCACAAGTGCAAAAAGTGTTTTTCCACACTAATACAAGTGCAAAAGTGGTTTCCTGCACCAACACAAGTGCGGAAAGTGGTTTTTCAACACTAGCACAAGTGCGAAAAGTGGTTTTTCAACACTAACACAAGTGCGAAAAGTGGTTTTTCAACACTAACACAAGTGCGAAAAGTGGTTTTTCCACACTAATACAAGTGCAAAAGTGGTTTCCTGCACCAACACAAGTGCGAAAAGTAGTTTTTCAACACTAACACAAGTGCGAAAAGTGGTTTTTCTACAATATCACAAGTGCAAAAGTGGTTTCCTGCACCAACACAAGTGCGAAAAGTGGTTTTTCAACACTATCACAAGTGCAAAAAGTGGTTTTTCAACACTAACACAAGTGCGAAAAGTGGTTTTTCAACACTAACACAAGTGCGAAAAGTGGTTTTTCAACATTAACACAAGTGCGAAAAGTGGTTTTTCCACACTAATACAAGTGCAAAAGTGGTTTCCTGCACCAACACAAGTGCGAAAAGTCGTTTTTCAACACTAACACAAGTGCGAAAAGTGGTTTTTCAACACTAACACAAGTGCGAAAAGTGGTTTTTCAACATTAACACAAGTGCGAAAAGTGGTTTTTCCACACTAATACAAGTGCAAAAGTGGTTTCCTGCACCAACGCAAGTGCGAAAAGTGGTTTTTCAAAACTAACACAAGTGCGAAAAGTGGTTTTTCAACACTAACACAAGTGCGAAAAGTGGTTTTTCAACACTATCAAAAGTGCAAAAAGTGTTTTTTCAACACTAACACAAGTGCGAAAAGTGGTTTTTCCACACTAATACAAGTGCAAAAGTGGTTTCCTGCTCCAACACAAGTGCGAAAGGTGGTTTTTCAACACTAACATAAGTGCGAAAAGTGGTTTTTCAACACTATCACAAGTGCAAAAAGTGTTTTTTCCACACTAATACAAGTGCAAAAGTGGTTTCCTGCACCAACACAAGTGCGAAAAGTGATTTTTCAACACTAACACAAGTGCAAAAAGTGGTTTTTCAACACTAACACAAGTGCGAAAAGTGGTTTTTCAACACTAACACAACTGCGAAAAGTGGTTTTCCCACACTAATACAAGTGCAAAAGTGGTTTCCTGCACCAACACAAGTGCGAAAAGTGGTTTTTCAACACTAACACAAGTGCGAAAAGTGGTTTTTCAACACTAACACAAGTGCGAAAAGTGGTTTTTCAACATTAACACAAGTGCGAAAAGTGGTTTTTCCACACTAATACAAGTGCAAAAGTGGTTTCCTGCACCAACGCAAGTGCGAAAAGTGGTTTTTCAAAACTAACACAAGTGCGAAAAGTGGTTTTTCAACACTAACACAAGTGCGAAAAGTGATTTTTCAACACTATCAAAAGTGCAAAAAGGGTTTTTTCAACACTAACACAAGTGCGAAAAGTGGTTTTTCCACACTAATACAAGTGCAAAAGTGGTTTCCTGCACCAACACAAGTGCGAAAAGTGGTTTTTCAACACTATCATAAGTGCGAAAAGTGGTTTTTCAACACTATCACAAGTGCGAAAAGTGGTTTTTCAACACTATCACAAGTGCAAAAAGTGTTTTTTCCACACTAATACAAGTGCAAAAGTGGTTTCCTGCACCAACACAAGTGCGAAAAGTGGTTTTTCAACACTAACACAAGTGCGAAAAGTGGTTTTTCAACACTAACACAAGTGCGAAAAGTGGTTTTTCAACACTAACACAAGTGCGAAAAGTGGTTTTTCCACACTAATACAAGTGCAAAAGTGGTTTCCTGCACCAACACAAGTGCGAAAAGTGGTTTTTCAACACTAACACAAGTGCGAAAAGTGGTTTTTCTACAATATCACAAGTGCCAAAAGTGGTTTTTCCACACTAACACAAGTGCGAAAAGTGGTTTTTCCACACTAATACAAGTGCAAAAGTGGTTTCCTGCACCAACACAAGTGCAAAAAGTGGTTTTTCAACACTAATACAAGTGCAAAAGTGGTTTCCTGCACAAACACAAGTGCGAAAAGTGGTTTTTCAACACTATCATAAGTGCAAAAAGTGGTTTTTCAACACTATCACAAGTGCGACAAGTGGTTTTTCAACACTATCACAAGTGCAAAAAGTGTTTTTTCCACACTAATACAAGTGCAAAAGTGGTTTCCTGCACCAACACAAGTGCGAAAAGTGGTTTTTCAACACTAACACAAGTGCGAAAAGTGGTTTTTCAACACTAACACAAGTGCGAAAAGTGGTTTTTCAACAGTAACACAAGTGCGAAAAGTGGTTTTTCAACACTAACACAAGTGCGCAAAGTGGTTTTTCCACACTAATACAAGTGCAAAAGTGGTTTCCTGCACCAACACAAGTGCGAAAAGTGGTTTTTCAACACTAACACAAGTGCGAAAAGTGGTTTTTCTACAATATCACAAGTGCAAAAGTGGTTTCCTGCACCAACACAAGTGCGAAAAGTGGTTTTTCAACACTATCACAAGTGAAAAAGTGTTTTTCCACACTAATACAAGTGCAAAAGTGGTTTCCTGCACCAACACAAGTGCGGAAAGTGGTTTTTCAACACTAGCACAAGTGCGAAAAGTGGTTTTTCAACACTAACACAAGTGCGAAAAGTGGTTTTTCAACACTAACACAAGTGCGAAAAGTGGTTTTTCCACACTAATACAAGTGCAAAAGTGGTTTCCTGCACCAACACAAGTGCGAAAAGTGGTTTTTCAACACTAACACAAGTGCGAAAAGTGGTTTTTCTACAATATCACAAGTGCAAAAGTGGTTTCCTGCACCAACACAAGTGCGAAAAGTGGTTTTTCAACACTATCACAAGTGCAAAAAGTGGTTTTTCAACACTAACACAAGTGCGAAAAGTGTTTTTTCAACACTAACACAAGTGCGAAAAGTGGTTTTTCCACACTAATACAAGTGCAAAAGTGGTTTCCTGCACCAACACAAGTGCGAAAAGTGGTTTTTCAACACTAACACAAGTGTGAAAAGTGGTTTTTCAACACTAATACAAGTGCAAAAGTGGTTTCCTGCACCAACACAAGTGCGAAAAGTGGTTTTTCAACACTATCATAAGTGCGAAAAGTGGTTTTTCAACACTATCACAAGTGCGAAAAGTGGTTTTTCAACACTATCACAAGTGCAAAAAGTGTTTTTTCCACACTAATACAAGTGCAAAAGTGGTTTCCTGCACCAACACAAGTGCGAAAAGTGGTTTTTCAACACTAACACAAGTGCGAAAAGTGGTTTTTCAACACTAACACAAGTGCGAAAAGTGGTTTTTCAACAGTAACACAAGTGCGAAAAGTGGTTTTTCAACACTAACACAAGTGCGCAAAGTGGTTTTTCCACACTAATACAAGTGCAAAAGTGGTTTCCTGCACCAACACAAGTGCGAAAAGTGGTTTTTCAACACTAACACAAGTGCGAAAAGTGGTTTTTCTACAATATCACAAGTGCAAAAGTGGTTTCCTGCACCAACACAAGTGCGAAAAGTGGTTTTTCAACACTATCACAAGTGCAAAAAGTGTTTTTCCACACTAATACAAGTGCAAAAGTGGTTTCCTGCACCAACACAAGTGCGGAAAGTGGTTTTTCAACACTAGCACAAGTGCGAAAAGTGGTTTTTCAACACTAACACAAGTGCGAAAAGTGGTTTTTCAACACTAACACAAGTGCGAAAAGTGGTTTTTCCACACTAATACAAGTGCAAAAGTGGTTTCCTGCACCAACACAAGTGCGAAAAGTAGTTTTTCAACACTAACACAAGTGCGAAAAGTGGTTTTTCTACAATATCACAAGTGCAAAAGTGGTTTCCTGCACCAACACAAGTGCGAAAAGTGGTTTTTCAACACTATCACAAGTGCAAAAAGTGGTTTTTCAACACTAACACAAGTGCGAAAAGTGGTTTTTCCACACTAATACAAGTGCAAAAGTGGTTTCCTGCACCAACACAAGTGCGAAAAGTGGTTTTTCAACACTACACAAGTGCGAAAAGTGGTTTTTCTACAATATCACAAGTGCCAAAAGTGGTTTTTCCACACTAACACAAGTGCGAAAAGTGGTTTTTCCACACTAATACAAGTGCAAAAGTGGTTTCCTGCACCAACACAAGTGCAAAAAGTGGTTTTTCAACACTAATACAAGTGCAAAAGTGGTTTCCTGCACAAACACAAGTGCGAAAGTGGTTTTTCAACACTATCATAAGTGCGAAAAGTGGTTTTTCAACACTATCACAAGTGCGACAAGTGGTTTTTCAACACTATCACAAGTGCAAAAAGTGTTTTTTCCACACTAATACAAGTGCAAAAGTGGTTTCCTGCACCAACACAAGTGCGAAAAGTGGTTTTTCAACACTAACACAAGTGCGAAAAGTGGTTTTTTCAACACTAACACAAGTGCGAAAAGTGGTTTTTCAACAGTAACACAAGTGCGAAAAGTGGTTTTTCAACACTAACACAAGTGCGCAAGTGGTTTTTTCCACACTAATACAAGTGCAAAAGTGGTTTCCTGCACCAACACAAAGTGCGAAAAGTGGTTTTTCAACACTAACACAAGTGCGAAAAGTGGTTTTTCTACAATATCACAAGTGCAAAAGTGGTTTCCTGCACCAACACAAGTGCGAAAAGTGGTTTTTCAACACTATCACAAGTGAAAAAGTGTTTTTCCACACTAATACAAGTGCAAAAGTGGTTTCCTGCACCAACACAAGTGCGGAAAGTGGTTTTTCAACACTAGCACAAGTGCGAAAAGTGGTTTTTCAACACTAACACAAGTGCGAAAAGTGGTTTTTTCAACACTAACACAAGTGCGAAAAGTGGTTTTTCCACACTAATACAAGTGCAAAAGTGGTTTCCTGCACCAACACAAGTGCGAAAAGTGGTTTTTCAACACTAACACAAGTGCGAAAAGTGGTTTTTCTACAATATCACAAGTGCAAAAGTGGTTTCCTGCACCAACACAAGTGCGAAAAGTGGTTTTTCAACACTATCACAAGTGCAAAAAGTGGTTTTTCAACACTAACACAAGTGCGAAAAGTGTTTTTTCAACACTAACACAAGTGCGAAAAGTGGTTTTTCCACACTAATACAAGTGCAAAAGTGGTTTCCTGCACCAACACAAGTGCGAAAAGTGGTTTTTCAACACTAACACAAGTGTGAAAAGTGGTTTTTCAACACTAATACAAGTGCAAAAGTGGTTTCCTGCACCAACACAAGTGCGAAAAGTGGTTTTTCAACACTATCATAAGTGCGAAAAGTGGTTTTTCAACACTATCACAAGTGCGAAAAGTGGTTTTTCAACACTATCACAAGTGCAAAAAGTGTTTTTTCCACACTAATACAAGTGCAAAAGTGGTTTCCTGCACCAACACAAGTGCGAAAAGTGGTTTTTCAACACTAACACAAGTGCGAAAAGTGGTTTTTCAACACTAACACAAGTGCGAAAAGTGGTTTTTCAACAGTAACACAAGTGCGAAAAGTGGTTTTTCAACACTAACACAAGTGCGCAAAGTGGTTTTTTCCACACTAATACAAGTGCAAAAGTGGTTTCCTGCACCAACACAAGTGCGAAAAGTGGTTTTTTCAACACTAACACAAGTGCGAAAAGTGGTTTTTTCTACAATATCACAAGTGCAAAAGTGGTTTCCTGCACCAACACAAGTGCGAAAAGTGGTTTTTCAACACTATCACAAGTGCAAAAAGTGTTTTTCCACACTAATACAAGTGCAAAAGTGGTTTCCTGCACCAACACAAAGTGCGGAAAGTGGTTTTTCAACACTAGCACAAGTGCGAAAAGTGGTTTTTCAACACTAACACAAGTGCGAAAAGTGGTTTTTCAACACTAACACAAGTGCGAAAAGTGGTTTTTTCCACACTAATACAAGTGCAAAAGTGGTTTCCTGCACCAACACAAGTGCGAAAAGTAGTTTTTCACACTAACACAAGTGCGAAAAGTGGGTTTTTCTACAATATCACAAGTGCAAAAGTGGTTTCCTGCACCAACACAAGTTGCGAAAAGTGGTTTTTCAACACTATCACAAGTGCAAAAAGTGGTTTTTCAACACTAACACAAGTGCGAAAAGTGGTTTTTTCACACTAACACAAGTGCGAAAAGTGGTTTTTCAACATTAACACAAGTGCGAAAAGTGGTTTTTCACACTAATACAAGTGCAAAAGTGGTTTCCTGCACCAACACAAGTGCGAAAAGTCGTTTTTCAACACTAAACACAAGTGCGAAAAGTGGTTTTTCAACACTAACACAAGTGCGAAAAGTGGTTTTTCAACATTAACACAAGTGCGAAAAGTGGTTTTTCCACACTAATACAAGTGCAAAAGTGGTTTCCTGCACCAACGCAAGTGCAAAAAGTGGTTTTTCAAAACTAACACAAGTGCGAAAAGTGGTTTTTCACACTAACACAAGTGCGAAAAGTGTTTTTCAACACTATCAAAAGTGCAAAAAGTGTTTTTTCAACACTAACACAAGTGCGAAAAGTGGTTTTTCCACACTAATACAAGTGCAAAAGTGGTTTCCTGCTCCAACACAAGTGCGAAAGGTGGTTTTTTCAACACTAACATAAGTGCGAAAAGTGGTTTTTCAACACTATCACAAGTGTAAAAAGTGTTTTTTCCACACTAATACAGTGCAAAAGTGGTTTCCTGCACCAACACAAGTGCGAAAAGTGATTTTTCAACACTAACACAAGTGCAAAAAGTGGTTTTTCACACTAACACAAGTGCGAAAGTGGTTTTTCAACACTAACACAAGTGCGAAAAGTGGTTTTCCCACACTAATACAAGTGCAAAAGTGGTTTCCTGCACCAACACAAGTGCGAAAAGTGGTTTTTCAACACTAACACAAGTGCGAAAAGTGGTTTTTCAACACTAACACAAGTGCGAAAAGTGGTTTTTCAACATTAACACAAGTGCGAAAAGTGGTTTTTCCACACTAATACAAGTGCAAAAGTGGTTTCCTGCACCAACGCAAGTGCGAAAAGTGGTTTTTCAAAACTAACACAAGTGCGAAAAGTGGTTTTTCAACACTAACACAAGTGTGAAAAGTGATTTTTCAACACTATCAAAAGTGCAAAAAGGGTTTTTTCAACACTAACACAAGTGCGAAAAGTGGTTTTTCCACACTAATACAAGTGCAAAAGTGGTTTCCTGCACCAACACAAGTGCGAAAAGTGGTTTTTCAACACTATCATAAGTGCGAAAAGTGGTTTTTCAACACTATCACAAGTGCGAAAAGTGGTTTTTCAACACTATCACAAGTGCAAAAAGTGTTTTTTCCACACTAATACAAGTGCAAAAGTGGTTTCCTGCACCAACACAAGTGCGAAAAGTGGTTTTTCAACACTAACACAAGTGCGAAAAGTGGTTTTTCAACACTAACACAAGTGCGAAAAGTGGTTTTTCAACACTAACACAAGTGCGAAAAGTGGTTTTTCCACACTAATACAAGTGCAAAAGTGGTTTCCTGCACCAACACAAGTGCGAAAAGTGGTTTTTCAACACTAACACAAGTGCGAAAAGTGGTTTTTCTACAATATCACAAGTGCCAAAAGTG
Source organism: Myxine glutinosa (assembly GCF_964187855.1). NCBI lineage: Eukaryota > Metazoa > Chordata > Myxini > Myxiniformes > Myxinidae > Myxine > Myxine glutinosa. The sequence continues at coordinate 102,233,381 of NC_136269.1, read as the reverse complement.
GTTTTTCCACACTAACACAAGTGCGAAAAGTGGTTTTTCCACACTAATACAAGTGCAAAAGTGGTTTCCTGCACCAACACAAGTGCGAAAAGTGGTTTTTCAACATTAATACAAGTGCAAAAGTGGTTTCCTGCACAAACACAAGTGCGAAAAGTGGTTTTTCAACACTATCATAAGTGCGAAAAGTGGTTTTTCAACACTATCACAAGTGCGAAAAGTGGTTTTTCAACACTATCACAAGTGCAAAAAGTGTTTTTTCCACACTAATACAAGTGCAAAAGTGGTTTCCTGCACCAACACAAGTGCGAAAAGTGGTTTTTCAACACTAACACAAGTGCGAAAAGTGGTTTTTCAACAGTAACACAAGTGCGAAAAGTGGTTTTTCAACACTAACACAAGTGCGCAAAGTGGTTTTTCCACACTAATACAAGTGCAAAAGTGGTTTCCTGCACCAACACAAGTGCGAAAAGTGGTTTTTCAACACTAACACAAGTGCGAAAAGTGGTTTTTCTACAATATCACAAGTGCAAAAGTGGTTTCCTGCACCAACACAAGTGCGAAAAGTGGTTTTTCAACACTATCACAAGTGAAAAAGTGTTTTTCCACACTAATACAAGTGCAAAAGTGGTTTCCTGCACCAACACAAGTGCGGAAAGTGGTTTTTCAACACTAGCACAAGTGCGAAAAGTGGTTTTTCAACACTAACACAAGTGCGAAAAGTGGTTTTTCAACACTAACACAAGTGCGAAAAGTGGTTTTTCCACACTAATACAAGTGCAAAAGTGGTTTCCTGCACCAACACAAGTGCGAAAAGTGGTTTTTCAACACTAACACAAGTGCGAAAAGTGGTTTTTCAACACTAACACAAGTGCGAAAAGTGGTTTTTCAACATTAACACAAGTGCGAAAAGTGGTTTTTCCACACTAATACAAGTGCAAAAGTGGTTTCCTGCACCAACGCAAGTGCGAAAAGTGGTTTTTCAAACTAACACAAGTGCGAAAAGTGGTTTTTCAACACTAACACAAGTGCGAAAAGTGGTTTTTCAACACTATCAAAAGTGCAAAAAGTGTTTTTTCAACACTAACACAAGTGCGAAAAGTGGTTTTTCCACACTAATACAAGTGCAAAAGTGGTTTCCTGCTCCAACACAAGTGCGAAAGGTGGTTTTTCAACACTAACATAAGTGCGAAAAGTGGTTTTTCAACACTATCACAAGTGCAAAAAGTGTTTTTTCCACACTAATACAAGTGCAAAAGTGGTTTCCTGCACCAACACAAGTGCGAAAAGTGATTTTTCAACACTAACACAAGTGCAAAAAGTGGTTTTTCAACACTAACACAAGTGCGAAAAGTGGTTTTTCAACACTAACACAAGTGCGAAAAGTGGTTTTCCCACACTAATACAAGTGCAAAAGTGGTTTCCTGCACCAACACAAGTGCGAAAAGTGGTTTTTCAACACTAACACAAGTGCGAAGAGTGGTTTTTCAACACTAACACAAGTGCGAAAAGTGGTTTTTCAACATTAACACAAGTGCGAAAAGTGGTTTTTCCACACTAATACAAGTGCAAAAGTGGTTTCCTGCACCAACGCAAGTGCGAAAAGTGGTTTTTCAAAACTAACACAAGTGCGAAAAGTGGTTTTTCAACACTAACACAAGTGCGAAAAGTGGTTTTTCAACACTATCAAAAGTGCAAAAAGGGTTTTTTCAACACTAACACAAGTGCGAAAAGTGTTTTTTCAACACTAACACAAGTGCGAAAAGTGGTTTTTCCACACTAATACAAGTGCAAAAGTGGTTTCCTGCACCAACACAAGTGCGAAAAGTGGTTTTTCAACACTAACACAAGTGTGAAAAGTGGTTTTTCAACACTAATACAAGTGCAAAAGTGGTTTCCTGCACCAACACAAGTGCGAAAAGTGGTTTTTCAACACTATCATAAGTGCGAAAAGTGGTTTTTCAACACTATCACAAGTGCGAAAAGTGGTTTTTCAACACTATCACAAGTGCAAAAAGTGTTTTTTCCACACTAATACAAGTGCAAAAGTGGTTTCCTGCACCAACACAAGTGCGAAAAGTGGTTTTTCAACACTAACACAAGTGCGAAAAGTGGTTTTTCAACACTAACACAAGTGCGAAAAGTGGTTTTTCAACAGTAACACAAGTGCGAAAAGTGGTTTTTCAACACTAACACAAGTGCGCAAAGTGGTTTTTCCACACTAATACAAGTGCAAAAGTGGTTTCCTGCACCAACACAAGTGCGAAAAGTGGTTTTTCAACACTAACACAAGTGCGAAAAGTGGTTTTTCTACAATATCACAAGTGCAAAAGTGGTTTCCTGCACCAACACAAGTGCGAAAAGTGGTTTTTCAACACTATCACAAGTGCAAAAAGTGTTTTTCCACACTAATACAAGTGCAAAAGTGGTTTCCTGCACCAACACAAGTGCGGAAAGTGGTTTTTCAACACTAGCACAAGTGCGAAAAGTGGTTTTTCAACACTAACACAAGTGCGAAAAGTGGTTTTTCAACACTAACACAAGTGCGAAAAGTGGTTTTTCCACACTAATACAAGTGCAAAAGTGGTTTCCTGCACCAACACAAGTGCGAAAAGTAGTTTTTCAACACTAACACAAGTGCGAAAAGTGGTTTTTCTACAATATCACAAGTGCAAAAGTGGTTTCCTGCACCAACACAAGTGCGAAAAGTGGTTTTTCAACACTATCACAAGTGCAAAAAGTGGTTTTTCAACACTAACACAAGTGCGAAAAGTGGTTTTTCCACACTAATACAAGTGCAAAAGTGGTTTCCTGCACCAACACAAGTGCGAAAAGTGGTTTTTCAACACTAACACAAGTGCGAAAAGTGGTTTTTCTACAATATCACAAGTGCCAAAAGTGGTTTTTCCACACTAACACAAGTGCGAAAAGTGGTTTTTCCACACTAATACAAGTGCAAAAGTGGTTTCCTGCACCAACACAAGTGCAAAAAGTGGTTTTTCAACACTAATACAAGTGCAAAAGTGGTTTCCTGCACAAACACAAGTGCGAAAAGTGGTTTTTCAACACTATCATAAGTGCGAAAAGTGGTTTTTCAACACTATCACAAGTGCGACAAGTGGTTTTTCAACACTATCACAAGTGCAAAAAGTGTTTTTTCCACACTAATACAAGTGCAAAAGTGGTTTCCTGCACCAACACAAGTGCGAAAAGTGGTTTTTCAACACTAACACAAGTGCGAAAAGTGGTTTTTCAACACTAACACAAGTGCGAAAAGTGGTTTTTCAACAGTAACACAAGTGCGAAAAGTGGTTTTTCAACACTAACACAAGTGCGCAAAGTGGTTTTTCCACACTAATACAAGTGCAAAAGTGGTTTCCTGCACCAACACAAGTGCGAAAAGTGGTTTTTCAACACTAACACAAGTGCGAAAAGTGGTTTTTCTACAATATCACAAGTGCAAAAGTGGTTTCCTGCACCAACACAAGTGCGAAAAGTGGTTTTTCAACACTATCACAAGTGAAAAAGTGTTTTTCCACACTAATACAAGTGCAAAAGTGGTTTCCTGCACCAACACAAGTGCGGAAAGTGGTTTTTCAACACTAGCACAAGTGCGAAAAGTGGTTTTTCAACACTAACACAAGTGCGAAAATTGGTTTTTCAACACTAACACAAGTGCGAAAAGTGGTTTTTCCACACTAATACAAGTGCAAAAGTGGTTTCCTGCACCAACACAAGTGCGAAAAGTGGTTTTTCAACACTAACACAAGTGCGAAAAGTGGTTTTTCTACAATATCACAAGTGCAAAAGTGGTTTCCTGCACCAACACAAGTGCGAAAAGTGGTTTTTCAACACTATCACAAGTGCAAAAAGTGGTTTTTCAACACTAACACAAGTGCGAAAAGTGTTTTTTCAACACTAACACAAGTGCGAAAAGTGGTTTTTCCACACTAATACAAGTGCAAAAGTGGTTTCCTGCACCAACACAAGTGCGAAAAGTGGTTTTTCAACACTAACACAAGTGTGAAAAGTGGTTTTTCAACACTAATACAAGTGCAAAAGTGGTTTCCTGCACCAACACAAGTGCGAAAAGTGGTTTTTCAACACTATCATAAGTGCGAAAAGTGGTTTTTCAACACTATCACAAGTGCGAAAAGTGGTTTTTCAACACTATCACAAGTGCAAAAAGTGTTTTTTCCACACTAATACAAGTGCAAAAGTGGTTTCCTGCACCAACACAAGTGCGAAAAGTGGTTTTTCAACACTAACACAAGTGCGAAAAGTGGTTTTTCAACACTAACACAAGTGCGAAAAGTGGTTTTTCAACAGTAACACAAGTGCGAAAAGTGGTTTTTCAACACTAACACAAGTGCGCAAAGTGGTTTTTCCACACTAATACAAGTGCAAAAGTGGTTTCCTGCACCAACACAAGTGCGAAAAGTGGTTTTTCAACACTAACACAAGTGCGAAAAGTGGTTTTTCTACAATATCACAAGTGCAAAAGTGGTTTCCTGCACCAACACAAGTGCGAAAAGTGGTTTTTCAACACTATCACAAGTGCAAAAAGTGTTTTTCCACACTAATACAAGTGCAAAAGTGGTTTCCTGCACCAACACAAGTGCGGAAAGTGGTTTTTCAACACTAGCACAAGTGCGAAAAGTGGTTTTTTCAACACTAACACAAGTGCGAAAAGTGGTTTTTCAACACTAACACAAGTGCGAAAAGTGGTTTTTCCACACTAATACAAGTGCAAAAGTGGTTTCCTGCACCAACACAAGTGCGAAAAGTGGTTTTTCAACACTAACACAAGTGCGAAAAGTGGTTTTTCAACACTAGCACAAGTGCGAAAAGTGGTTTTCAACACTAACACAAGTGCGAAAAGTGATTTTTCAACACTAACACAAGTGCAAAAAGTGGTTTTTCAACACTAACACAAGTGCGAAAAGTGGTTTTTCAACACTAACACAAGTGCGAAAAGTGGTTTTCCCACACTAATACAAGTGCAAAAGTGGTTTCCTGCACCAACACAAGTGCGAAAAGTGGTTTTTCAACACTAACACAAGTGCGAAAAGTGGTTTTTCAACACTAACACAAGTGCGAAAAGTGGTTTTTCAACATTAACACAAGTGCGAAAAGTGGTTTTTCCACACTAATACAAGTGCAAAAGTGGTTTCCTGCACCAACGCAAGTGCGAAAAGTGGTTTTTCAAAACTAACACAAGTGCGAAAAGTGGTTTTTCAACACTAACACAAGTGTGAAAAGTGATTTTTCAACACTATCAAAAGTGCAAAAAGGGTTTTTTCAACACTAACACAAGTGCGAAAAGTGGTTTTTCCACACTAATACAAGTGCAAAAGTGGTTTCCTGCACCAATACAAGTGCGAAAAGTGGTTTTTCAACACTATCATAAGTGCGAAAAGTGGTTTTTCAACACTATCACAAGTGCGAAAAGTGGTTTTTCAACACTATCACAAGTGCAAAAAGTGTTTTTTCCACACTAATACAAGTGCAAAAGTGGTTTCCTGCACCAACACAAGTGCGAAAAGTGGTTTTTCAACACTAACACAAGTGCGAAAAGTGGTTTTTCAACACTAACACAAGTGCGAAAAGTGGTTTTTCAACACTAACACAAGTGCGAAAAGTGGTTTTTCCACACTAATACAAGTGCAAAAGTGGTTTCCTGCACCAACACAAGTGCGAAAAGTGGTTTTTCAACACTAACACAAGTGCGAAAAGTGGATTTTCTACAATATCACAAGTGCCAAAAGTGGTTTTTCCACACTAACACAAGTGCGAAAAGTGGTTTTTCCACACTAATACAAGTGCAAAAGTGGTTTCCTGCACCAACACAAGTGCGAAAAGTGGTTTTTCAACATTAATACAAGTGCAAAAGTGGTTTCCTGCACAAACACAAGTGCGAAAAGTGGTTTTTCAACACTATCATAAGTGCGAAAAGTGGTTTTTCAACACTATCACAAGTGCGAAAAGTGGTTTTTCAACACTATCACAAGTGCAAAAAGGTGTTTTTCCACACTAATACAAGTGCAAAAGTGGTTTCCTGCACCAACACAAGTGCGAAAAGTGGTTTTTCAACACTAACACAAGTGCGAAAAGTGGTTTTTCAACAGTAACACAAGTGCGAAAAGTGGTTTTTCAACACTAACACAAGTGTGCAAAGTGGTTTTTTCCACACTAATACAAGTGCAAAAGTGGTTTCCTGCACCAACACAAGTGCGAAAAGTGGTTTTTCAACACTAACACAAGTGCGAAAAGTGGTTTTTCTACAATATCACAAGTGCAAAAGTGGTTTCCTGCACCAACACAAGTGCGAAAAGTGGTTTTTCAACACTATCACAAGTGAAAAAGTGTTTTTCCACACTAATACAAGTGCAAAAGTGGTTTCCTGCACCAACACAAGTGCGGAAAGTGGTTTTTTCAACACTAGCACAAGTGCGAAAAGTGGTTTTTCAACACTAACACAAGTGCGAAAAGTGGTTTTTCAACACTAACACAAGTGCGAAAAGTGGTTTTTCCACACTAATACAAGTGCAAAAGTGGTTTCCTGCACCAACACAAGTGCGAAAAGTGGTTTTTCAACACTAACACAAGTGCGAAAAGTGGTTTTTCAACACTAACACAAGTGCGAAAAGTGGTTTTTCAACATTAACACAAGTGCGAAAAGTGGTTTTTCCACACTAATACAAGTGCAAAAGTGGTTTCCTGCACCAACGCAAGTGCGAAAAGTGGTTTTTCAAAACTAACACAAGTGCGAAAAGTGGTTTTTCAACACTAACACAAGTGCGAAAAGTGGTTTTTCAACACTATCAAAAGTGCAAAAAGTGTTTTTTCAACACTAACACAAGTGCGAAAAGTGGTTTTTCCACACTAATACAAGTGCAAAAGTGGTTTCCTGCTCCAACACAAGTGCGAAAGGTGGTTTTTCAACACTAACATAAGTGCGAAAAGTGGTTTTTCAACACTATCACAAGTGCAAAAAGTGTTTTTTCCACACTAATACAAGTGCAAAAGTGGTTTCCTGCACCAACACAAGTGCGAAAAGTGATTTTTCAACACTAACACAAGTGCAAAAAGTGGTTTTTCAACACTAACACAAGTGCGAAAAGTGGTTTTTCAACACTAACACAAGTGCGAAAAGTGGTTTTCCCACACTAATACAAGTGCAAAAGTGGTTTCCTGCACCAACACAAGTGCGAAAAGTGGTTTTTCAACACTAACACAAGTGCGAAGAGTGGTTTTTCAACACTAACACAAGTGCGAAAAGTGGTTTTTCAACATTAACACAAGTGCGAAAAGTGGTTTTTCCACACTAATACAAGTGCAAAAGTGGTTTCCTGCACCAACGCAAGTGCGAAAAGTGGTTTTTCAAAACTAACACAAGTGCGAAAAGTGGTTTTTCAACACTAACACAAGTGCGAAAAGTGGTTTTTCAACACTATCAAAAGTGCAAAAAGGGTTTTTTCAACACTAACACAAGTGCGAAAAGTGGTTTTTCAACACTAACACAAGTGCGAAGAGTGGTTTTTCAACACTAACACAAGTGCGAAAAGTGGTTTTTCAACATTAACACAAGTGCGAAAAGTGGTTTTTCCACACTAATACAAGTGCAAAAGTGGTTTCCTGCACCAACGCAAGTGCGAAAAGTGGTTTTTCAAAACTAACACAAGTGCGAAAAGTGGTTTTTCAACACTAACACAAGTGCGAAAAGTGGTTTTTCAACACTAACACAAGTGCGAAAAGTGGTTTTTCAACAGTAACACAAGTGCGAAAAGTGGTTTTTCAACACTAACACAAGTGCGCAAAGTGGTTTTTCCACACTAATACAAGTGCAAAAGTGGTTTCCTGCACCAACACAAGTGCGAAAAGTGGTTTTTCAACACTATAACAAGTGAAAAAGTGTTTTTCCACACTAATACAAGTGCAAAAGTGGTTTCCTGCACCAACACAAGTGCGGAAAGTGGTTTTTCAACACTAGCACAAGTGCGAAAAGTGGTTTTTCAACACTAACACAAGTGCGAAAAGTGGTTTTTCAACACTAACACAAGTGCGAAAAGTGGTTTTTCCACACTAATACAAGTGCAAAAGTGGTTTCCTGCACCAACACAAGTGCGAAAAGTGGTTTTTCAACACTAACACAAGTGCGAAAAGTGGTTTTTCTACAATATCACAAGTGCAAAAGTGGTTTCCTGCACCAACACAAGTGCGAAAAGTGGTTTTTCAACACTATCACAAGTGCAAAAAGTGGTTTTTCAACACGAACACAAGTGCGAAAAGTGGTTTTTCAACACTAACACAAGTGCGAAAAGTGGTTTTTCCACACTAATACAAGTGCAAAAGTGGTTTCCTGCACCAACACAAGTGCGAAAAGTGGTTTTTCAACACTAACACAAGTGCGAAAAGTGGTTTTTCAACACTAACACAAGTGCGAAAAGTGGTTTTTCAACATTAACACAAGTGCGAAAAGTGGTTTTTCCACACTAATACAAGTGCAAAAGTGGTTTCCTGCACCAACGCAAGTGCGAAAAGTGGTTTTTCAAAACTAACACAAGTGCGAAAAGTGGTTTTTCAACACTAACACAAGTGCGAAAAGTGGTTTTTCAACACTATCAAAAGTGCAAAAAGTGTTTTTTCAACACTAACACAAGTGCGAAAAGTGGTTTTTCCACACTAATACAAGTGCAAAAGTGGTTTCCTGCTCCAACACAAGTGCGAAAGGTGGTTTTTCAACACTAACCTAAGTGCGAAAAGTGGTTTTTCAACACTATCACAAGTGCAAAAAGTGTTTTTTCCACACTAATACAAGTGCAAAAGTGGTTTCCTGCACCAACACAAGTGCGAAAAGTGATTTTTCAACACTAACACAAGTGCAAAAAGTGGTTTTTCAACACTAACACAAGTGCGAAAAGTGGTTTTTCAACACTAACACAAGTGCGAAAAGTGGTTTTCCCACACTAATACAAGTGCAAAAGTGGTTTCCTGCACCAACACAAGTGCGAAAAGTGGTTTTTCAACACTAACACAAGTGCGAAGAGTGGTTTTTCAACACTAACACAAGTGCGAAAAGTGGTTTTTCAACATTAACACAAGTGCGAATAGTGGTTTTTCCACACTAATACAAGTGCAAAAGTGGTTTCCTGCACCAACGCAAGTGCGAAAAGTGGTTTTTCAAAACTAACACAAGTGCGAAAAGTGGTTTTTCAACACTAACACAAGTGCGAAAAGTGGTTTTTCAACACTATCAAAAGTGCAAAAAGGGTTTTTTCAACACTAACACAAGTGCGAAAAGTGGTTTTTCCACACTAATACAAGTGCAAAAGTGGTTTCCTGCACCAACACAAGTGCGAAAAGTGGTTTTTCAACACTATCATAAGTGCGAAAAGTGGTTTTTCAACACTATCACAAGTGCGAAAAGTGGTTTTTCAACACTATCACAAGTGCAAAAAGTGTTTTTTCCACACTAATACAAGTGCAAAAGTGGTTTCCTGCACCAACACAAGTGCGAAAAGTGGTTTTTCAACACTAACACAAGTGCGAAAAGTGGTTTTTCAACACTAACACAAGTGCGAAAAGTGGTTTTTCAACACTAACACAAGTGCGAAAAGTGGTTTTTCCACACTAATACAAGTGCAAAAGTGGTTTCCTGCACCAACACAAGTGCGAAAAGTGGTTTTTCAACACTAACACAAGTGCGAAAAGTGGTTTTTCTACAATATCACAAGTGCCAAAAGTGGTTTTTCCACACTAACACAAGTGCGAAAAGTGGTTTTTCCACACTAATACAAGTGCAAAAGTGGTTTCCTGCACCAACACAAGTGCGAAAAGTGGTTTTTCAACACTAACACAAGTGCGAAAAGTGGTTTTTCTACAATATCACAAGTGCAAAAGTGGTTTCCTGCACCAACACAAGTGCGAAAAGTGGTTTTTCAACACTATCACAAGTGCAAAAAGTGTTTTTCCACACTAATACAAGTGCAAAAGTGGTTTCCTGCACCAACACAAGTGCGGAAAGTGGTTTTTCAACACTAACACAAGTGCGAAAAGTGGTTTTTCTACAATATCACAAGTGCCAAAAGTGGTTTTTCCACACTAACACAAGTGCGAAAAGTGGTTTTTCCACACTAATACAAGTGCAAAAGTGGTTTCCTGCACCAACACAAGTGCGAAAAGTGGTTTTTCAACATTAATACAAGTGCAAAAGTGGTTTCCTGCACAAACACAAGTGCGAAAAGTGGTTTTTCAACACTATCATAAGTGCGAAAAGTGGTTTTTCAACACTATCACAAGTGCGAAAAGTGGTTTTTCAACACTATCACAAGTGCAAAAAGTGTTTTTTCCACACTAATACAAGTGCAAAAGTGGTTTCCTGCACCAACTCAAGTGCGAAAAGTGGTTTTTCAACACTAACACAAGTGCGAAAAGTGGTTTTTCAACACTATCACAAGTGCAAAAAGTGTTTTTTCCACACTAATACAAGTGCAAAAGTGGTTTCCTGCACCAACACAAGTGCGAAAAGTGGTTTTTCAACACTAACACAAGTGCGAAAAGTGGTTTTTCAACACTAACACAAGTGCGAAAAGTGGTTTTTCAACACTAACACAAGTGCGAAAAGTGGTTTTTCCACACTAATACAAGTGCAAAAGTGGTTTCCTGCACCAACACAAGTGCGAAAAGTGGTTTTTCAACACTAACACAAGTGCGAAAAGTGGTTTTTCTACAATATCACAAGTGCCAAAAGTGGTTTTTCCACACTAACACAAGTGCGAAAAGTGGTTTTTCCACACTAATACAAGTGCAAAAGTAGTTTCCTGCACCAACACAAGTGCGAAAAGTGGTTTTTCAACACTAACACAAGTGCGAAAAGTGTTTTTCTACAATATCACAAGTGCAAAAGTGGTTTCCTGCACCAACACAAGTGCGAAAAGTGGTTTTTCAACACTATCACAAGTGCAAAAAGTGTTTTTCCACACTAATACAAGTGCAAAAGTGGTTTCCTGCACCAACACAAGTGCGAAAAGTGGTTTTTCAACACTAACACAAGTGCGAAAAGTGGTTTTTCTACAATATCACAAGTGCCAAAAGTGGTTTTTCCACACTAACACAAGTGCGAAAAGTGGTTTTTCCACACTAATACAAGTGCAAAAGTGGTTTCCTGCACCAACACAAGTGCGAAAAGTGGTTTTTCAACATTAATACAAGTGCAAAAGTGGTTTCCTGCACAAACACAAGTGCGAAAAGTGGTTTTTCAACACTATCATAAGTGCGAAAAGTGGTTTTTCAACACTATCACAAGTGCGAAAAGTGGTTTTTCAACACTATCACAAGTGCAAAAAGTGTTTTTTCCACACTAATACAAGTGCAAAAGTGGTTTCCTGCACCAACACAAGTGCGAAAAGTGGTTTTTCAACACTAACACAAGTGCGAAAAGTGGTTTTTCAACACTAACACAAGTGCGAAAAGTGGTTTTTCAACAGTAACACAAGTGCGAAAAGTGGTTTTTCAACACTAACACAAGTGCGCAAAGTGGTTTTTCCACACTAATACAAGTGCAAAAGTGGTTTCCTGCACCAACACAAGTGCGAAAAGTGGTTTTTCAACACTATCACAAGTGAAAAAGTGTTTTTCCACACTAATACAAGTGCAAAAGTGGTTTCCTGCACCAACACAAGTGCGGAAAGTGGTTTTTCAACACTAGCACAAGTGCGAAAAGTGGTTTTTCAACACTAACACAAGTGCGAAAAGTGGTTTTTCAACACTAACACAAGTGCGAAAAGTGGTTTTTCCACACTAATACAAGTGCAAAAGTGGTTTCCTGCACCAACACAAGTGCGAAAAGTGGTTTTTCAACACTAACACAAGTGCGAAAAGTGGTTTTTCAACACTAACACAAGTGCGAAAAGTGGTTTTTCAACATTAACACAAGTGCGAAAAGTGGTTTTTCCACACTAATACAAGTGCAAAAGTGGTTTCCTGCACCAACGCAAGTGCGAAAAGTGGTTTTTCAAAACTAACACAAGTGCGAAAAGTGGTTTTTCAACACTAACACAAGTGCGAAAAGTGGTTTTTCAACACTATCAAAAGTGCAAAAAGTGTTTTTTCAACACTAACACAAGTGCGAAAAGTGGTTTTTCCACACTAATACAAGTGCAAAAGTGGTTTCCTGCTCCAACACAAGTGCGAAAGGTGGTTTTTCAACACTAACATAAGTGCGAAAAGTGGTTTTTCAACACTATCACAAGTGCAAAAAGTGTTTTTTCCACACTAATACAAGTGCAAAAGTGGTTTCCTGCACCAACACAAGTGCGAAAAGTGATTTTTCAACACTAACACAAGTGCAAAAAGTGGTTTTTCAACACTAACACAAGTGCGAAAAGTGGTTTTTCAACACTAACACAAGTGCGAAAAGTGGTTTTCCCACACTAATACAAGTGCAAAAGTGGTTTCCTGCACCAACACAAGTGCGAAAAGTGGTTTTTCAACACTAACACAAGTGCGAAGAGTGGTTTTTCAACACTAACACAAGTGCGAAAAGTGGTTTTTCAACATTAACAAGTGCGAAAAGTGGTTTTTCCACACTAATACAAGTGCAAAAGTGGTTTCCTGCACCAACGCAAGTGCGAAAAGTGGTTTTTCAAAACTAACACAAGTGCGAAAAGTGGTTTTTCAACACTAACACAAGTGCGAAAAGTGGTTTTTCAACACTATCAAAAGTGCAAAAAGGGTTTTTTCAACACTAACACAAGTGCGAAAAGTGGTTTTTCAACACTAACACAAGTGCGAAGAGTGGTTTTTCAACACTAACACAAGTGCGAAAAGTGGTTTTTCAACATTAACACAAGTGCGAAAAGTGGTTTTTCCACACTAATACAAGTGCAAAAGTGGTTTCCTGCACCAACGCAAGTGCGAAAAGTGGTTTTTCAAAACTAACACAAGTGCGAAAAGTGGTTTTTCAACACTAACACAAGTGCGAAAAGTGGTTTTTCAACACTAACACAAGTGCGAAAAGTGGTTTTTCAACAGTAACACAAGTGCGAAAAGTGGTTTTTCAACACTAACACAAGTGCGCAAAGTGGTTTTTCCACACTAATACAAGTGCAAAAGTGGTTTCCTGCACCAACACAAGTGCGAAAAGTGGTTTTTCAACACTAACACAAGTGCGAAAAGTGGTTTTTCTACAATATCACAAGTGCAAAAGTGGTTTCCTGTACCAACACAAGTGCGAAAAGTGGTTTTTCAACACTATAACAAGTGAAAAAGTGTTTTTCCACACTAATACAAGTGCAAAAGTGGTTTCCTGCACCAACACAAGTGCGGAAAGTGGTTTTTCAACACTAGCACAAGTGCGAAAAGTGGTTTTTCAACACTAACACAAGTGCGAAAAGTGGTTTTTCAACACTAACACAAGTGCGAAAAGTGGTTTTTCCACACTAATACAAGTGCAAAAGTGGTTTCCTGCACCAACACAAGTGCGAAAAGTGGTTTTTCAACACTAACACAAGTGCGAAAAGTGGTTTTTCTACAATATCACAAGTGCAAAAGTGGTTTCCTGCACCAACACAAGTGCGAAAAGTGGTTTTTCAACACTATCACAAGTGCAAAAAGTGGTTTTTCAACACGAACACAAGTGCGAAAAGTGGTTTTTCAACACTAACACAAGTGCGAAAAGTGGTTTTTCCACACTAATACAAGTGCAAAAGTGGTTTCCTGCACCAACACAAGTGCGAAAAGTGGTTTTTCAACACTAACACAAGTGCGAAAAGTGGTTTTTCAACACTAACACAAGTGCGAAAAGTGGTTTTTCAACATTAACACAAGTGCGAAAAGTGGTTTTTCCACACTAATACAAGTGCAAAAGTGGTTTCCTGCACCAACGCAAGTGCGAAAAGTGGTTTTTCAAAACTAACACAAGTGCGAAAAGTGGTTTTTCAACACTAACACAAGTGCGAAAAGTGGTTTTTCAACACTATCAAAAGTGCAAAAAGTGTTTTTTCAACACTAACACAAGTGCGAAAAGTGGTTTTTCCACACTAATACAAGTGCAAAAGTGGTTTCCTGCTCCAACACAAGTGCGAAAGGTGGTTTTTCAACAGTAACACAAGTGCGAAAAGTGGTTTTTCAACACTAACACAAGTGCGCAAAGTGGTTTTTCCACACTAATACAAGTGCAAAAGTGGTTTCCTGCACCAACACAAGTGCGAAAGGTGGTTTTTCAACACTAACATAAGTGCGAAAAGTGGTTTTTCAACACTATCACAAGTGCAAAAAGTGTTTTTTCCACACTAATACAAGTGCAAAAGTGGTTTCCTGCACCAACACAAGTGCGAAAAGTGATTTTTCAACACTAACACAAGTGCAAAAAGTGGTTTTTCAACACTAACACAAGTGCAAAAAGTGGTTTTTCAACACTAACACAAGTGCGAAAAGTGGTTTTCCCACACTAATACAAGTGCAAAAGTGGTTTCCTGCACCAACACAAGTGCGAAAAGTGGTTTTTCAACACTAACACAAGTGCGAAAAGTGGTTTTTCAACATTAACACAAGTGCGAAAAGTGGTTTTTCCACACTAATACAAGTGCAAAAGTGGTTTCCTGCACCAACGCAAGTGCGAAAAGTGGTTTTTCAAAACTAACACAAGTGCGAAAAGTGGTTTTTCAACACTAACACAAGTGCGAAAAGTGGTTTTTCAACACTATCAAAAGTGCAAAAAGGGTTTTTTCAACACTAACACAAGTGCGAAAAGTGGTTTTCCACACTAATACAAGTGCAAAAGTGGTTTCCTGCACCAACACAAGTGCGAAAAGTGGTTTTTCAACACTATCATAAGTGCGAAAAGTGGTTTTTCAACACTATCACAAGTGCGAAAAGTGGTTTTTCAACACTATCACAAGTGCAAAAAGTGTTTTTTCCACACTAATACAAGTGCAAAAGTGGTTTCCTGCACCAACACAAGTGCGAAAAGTGGTTTTTCAACACTAACACAAGTGCGAAAAGTGGTTTTTCAACACTAACACAAGTGCGAAAAGTGGTTTTTCAACACTAACACAAGTGTGAAAAGTGGTTTTTCCACACTAATACAAGTGCAAAAGTGGTTTCCTGCACCAACACAAGTGCGAAAAGTGGTTTTTCAACACTAACACAAGTGCGAAAAGTGGTTTTTCTACAATATCACAAGTGCCAAAAGTGGTTTTTCCACACTAACACAAGTGCGAAAAGTGGTTTTTCCACACTAATACAAGTGCAAAAGTGGTTTCCTGCACCAACACAAGTGCGAAAAGTGGTTTTTCAACACTAACACAAGTGCGAAAAGTGGTTTTTCTACAATATCACAAGTGCAAAAGTGGTTTCCTGCACCAACACAAGTGCGAAAAGTGGTTTTTCAACACTATCACAAGTGCAAAAAGTGTTTTTCCACACTAATACAAGTGCAAAAGTGGTTTCCTGCACCA
This sequence comes from Myxine glutinosa, assembly GCF_964187855.1. Classification (NCBI taxonomy): domain Eukaryota; kingdom Metazoa; phylum Chordata; class Myxini; order Myxiniformes; family Myxinidae; genus Myxine; species Myxine glutinosa. Next base: position 102,217,923 of record NC_136269.1, on the reverse strand, counting down.
ACACAAGTGCGGAAAGTGGTTTTTCAACACTAACACAAGTGCGAAAAGTGGTTTTTCAACACTAACACAAGTGCGAAAAGTGGTTTTTCCACACTAATACAAGTGCAAAAGTGGTTTCCTGCACCAACACAAGTGCAAAAAGTGGTTTTTCAACACTAATACAAGTGCGAAAAGTGATTTTTCAACACTAACACAAGTGTGAAAAGTGGTTTTTCAACACTAATACAAGTGCAAAAGTGGTTTCCTGCACCAATAGAAGTGCGAAAAGTGGTTTTTCAACACTATCATAAGTGCGAAAAGTGGTTTTTCAACACTAACACAAGTGCGAAAAGTGGTTTTTCAACACTAACACAAGTGCGAAAAGTGGTTTTTCAACACTAACACAAGTGCGAAAAGTGGTTTTTCCACACTAATACAAGTGCAAAAGTGGTTTCCTGCACCAACACAAGTGCGAAAAGTGGTTTTTCAACACTAACACAAGTGCGAAAAGTGGTTTTTCTACAATATCACAAGTGCAAAAGTGGTTTCCTGCACCAACACAAGTGCGAAAAGTGGTTTTTCCACACTAATACAAGTGCACAAGTGGTTTCCTGCACCAACACAAGTGCGAAAAGTGGTTTTGCAATGCTGACCCCAGTGCGAAAAGTGGTTTTCAACACGAGCATGAGTGTGTAAAGTGGATATTCAACCCTGGCACAAGTGAGACAAGTGGCGATTCAACACTGACACAAGTGCGAAAAGTGGTTTTGCAACACCAAAGCAAGTGAAACAAGTGGTTATTCAACACTAACACAAGTTCAAAAAGTGGTTTTGCAACACTAACACAAGTGCGAGATGTGCTTATTCAACAATAACACATGTGTGAAACGTGGTTTTCAACACTTGCACGAGTGTGTAAAGTGGTTTTCAATGCCAGCACAAGTGCGAAAAGTGCTTTTCAACCCTGGCACAAGTGAGTCAAGTGGTTATTCATTGACAGCACGAGTCCGAAAAGTGGTTTTGCAATACTAACCCAAGTGCGAAAAGTGGTTTTCAACACCAGCACGAGTTCAGAAAGTGGTTTTGCAACACTAGCACGAGTGCGAAAGTGGTGGCCTGCTCCAACACAAGTGCGAAAAGAGGTTTTTCAACACTAACACAGGTGCAAAAAGTGGTTTTTCCACACTAATACAAGTGCAAAAGTGGTGTCCTGCTCCAACACAAGTGCGAAAAGTGGTTTTTCAACACTAAAATAAGTGCGAAAAGTGGTTTTTCAACACTATCACAAGTGCAAAAAGTGTTTTTTCCACACTAATACAAGTGCAAAAGTGGTTTCCTGCACCAACACAAGTGCAAAAAGTGGTTTTTCCACACTAATACAAGTGCAAAAGTGGTTTCCTGCACTAACACAAGTGCGAAAAGTGGTTTTTCAACACTAACACAAGTGCGAAAAGTGGTTTTTCAACACCAGCACAAGTGCAAAAAGTGGTTTTTCCACACTAATACATGTGCAAAAGTGGTTTCCTGCACCAACACAAGTGCGAAAAGTGGTTTTTCAACACTAACACAAGTGCGAAAAGTGGTTTTTCAACACTAACACAAGTGCGAAAAGTGGTTTTTCAACACTAACACAAGTGCGAAAAGTGGTTTTTCCACACTAATACAAGTGCAAAAGTGGTTTCCTGCACCAACACAAGTGCGAAAAGTGGTTTTTCAACACTAACACAAGTGCGAAAAGTGGTTTTTCTACAATATCACAAGTGCAAAAGAGGTTTCCTGCACCAACACAAGTGCGAAAAGTGGTTTTTCAACACTAACACAAGTGCGAGAAGTGGTTTTTCAACACTAACACAAGTGCGAAAAGTGGTTTTTCAACACTAACACAAGTGCGAAAAGTGGTTTTCCCACACTAATACAAGTGCAAAAGTGGTTTCCTGCACCAACACAAGTGTGAAAAGTGATTTTTCAACACTAACACAAGTGCAAAAAGTGGTTTTTCAACACTAACACAAGTGCGAAAAGTGGTTTTTCAACACTAACACAAGTGCGAAAAGTGGTTTTCCCACACTAATACAAGTGCAAAAGTGGTTTCCTGCACCAACACAAGTGCGAAAAGTGGTTTTTCAACACTAACACAAGTGCGAATAGTGGTTTTTCAACACTAACACAAGTGCGAAAAGTGGTTTTTCAACATTAACACAAGTGCGAAAAGTGGTTTTTCCACACTAATACAAGTGCAAAAGTGGTTTCCTGCACCAACGCAAGTGCGAAAAGTGGTTTTTCAAAACTAACACAAGTGCGAAAAGTGGTTTTTCAACACTAACACAAGTGCGAAAAGTGGTTTTTCAACACTATCAAAAGTGCAAAAAGGGTTTTTTCAACACTAACACAAGTGCGAAAAGTGGTTTTTCAACACTAACACAAGTGCGAAGAGTGGTTTTTCAACACTAACACAAGTGCGAAAAGTGGTTTTTCAACATTAACACAAGTGCGAAAAGTGGTTTTTCCACACTAATACAAGTGCAAAAGTGGTTTCCTGCACCAACGCAAGTGCGAAAAGTGGTTTTTCAAAACTAACACAAGTGCGAAAAGTGGTTTTTCAACACTAACACAAGTGCGAAAAGTGGTTTTTCAACACTAACACAAGTGCGAAAAGTGGTTTTTCAACAGTAACACAAGTGCGAAAAGTGGTTTTTCAACACTAACACAAGTGCGCAAAGTGGTTTTTCCACACTAATACAAGTGCAAAAGTGGTTTCCTGCACCAACACAAGTGCGAAAAGTGGTTTTTCAACACTAACACAAGTGCGAAAAGTGGTTTTTCTACAATATCACAAGTGCAAAAGTGGTTTCCTGTACCAACACAAGTGCGAAAAGTGGTTTTTCAACACTATAACAAGTGAAAAAGTGTTTTTCCACACTAATACAAGTGCAAAAGTGGTTTCCTGCACCAACACAAGTGCGGAAAGTGGTTTTTCAACACTAGCACAAGTGCGAAAAGTGGTTTTTCAACACTAACACAAGTGCGAAAAGTGGTTTTTCAACACTAACACAAGTGCGAAAAGTGGTTTTTCCACACTAATACAAGTGCAAAAGTGGTTTCCTGCACCAACACAAGTGCGAAAAGTGGTTTTTCAACACTAACACAAGTGCGAAAAGTGGTTTTTCTACAATATCACAAGTGCAAAAGTGGTTTCCTGCACCAACACAAGTGCGAAAAGTGGTTTTTCAACACTATCACAAGTGCAAAAAGTGGTTTTTCAACACGAACACAAGTGCGAAAAGTGGTTTTTCAACACTAACACAAGTGCGAAAAGTGGTTTTTCCACACTAATACAAGTGCAAAAGTGGTTTCCTGCACCAACACAAGTGCGAAAAGTGGTTTTTCAACACTAACACAAGTGCGAAAAGTGGTTTTTCAACACTAACACAAGTGCGAAAAGTGGTTTTTCAACATTAACACAAGTGCGAAAAGTGGTTTTTCCACACTAATACAAGTGCAAAAGTGGTTTCCTGCACCAACGCAAGTGCGAAAAGTGGTTTTTCAAAACTAACACAAGTGCGAAAAGTGGTTTTTCAACACTAACACAAGTGCGAAAAGTGGTTTTTCAACACTATCAAAAGTGCAAAAAGTGTTTTTTCAACACTAACACAAGTGCGAAAAGTGGTTTTTCCACACTAATACAAGTGCAAAAGTGGTTTCCTGCTCCAACACAAGTGCGAAAGGTGGTTTTTCAACAGTAACACAAGTGCGAAAAGTGGTTTTTCAACACTAACACAAGTGCGCAAAGTGGTTTTTCCACACTAATACAAGTGCAAAAGTGGTTTCCTGCACCAACACAAGTGCGAAAGGTGGTTTTTCAACACTAACATAAGTGCGAAAAGTGGTTTTTCAACACTATCACAAGTGCAAAAAGTGTTTTTTCCACACTAATACAAGTGCAAAAGTGGTTTCCTGCACCAACACAAGTGCGAAAAGTGATTTTTCAACACTAACACAAGTGCAAAAAGTGGTTTTTCAACACTAACACAAGTGCAAAAAGTGGTTTTTCAACACTAACACAAGTGCGAAAAGTGGTTTTCCCACACTAATACAAGTGCAAAAGTGGTTTCCTGCACCAACACAAGTGCGAAAAGTGGTTTTTCAACACTAACACAAGTGCGAAGAGTGGTTTTTCAACACTAACACAAGTGCGAAAAGTGGTTTTTCAACATTAACACAAGTGCGAAAAGTGGTTTTTCCACACTAATACAAGTGCAAAAGTGGTTTCCTGCACCAACGCAAGTGCGAAAAGTGGTTTTTCAAAACTAACACAAGTGCGAAAAGTGGTTTTTCAACACTAACACAAGTGCGAAAAGTGGTTTTTCAACACTATCAAAAGTGCAAAAAGGGTTTTTTCAACACTAACACAAGTGCGAAAAGTGGTTTTTCCACACTAATACAAGTGCAAAAGTGGTTTCCTGCACCAACACAAGTGCGAAAAGTGGTTTTTCAACACTATCATAAGTGCGAAAAGTGGTTTTTCAACACTATCACAAGTGCGAAAAGTGGTTTTTCAACACTATCACAAGTGCAAAAAGTGTTTTTTCCACACTAATACAAGTGCAAAAGTGGTTTCCTGCACCAACACAAGTGCGAAAAGTGGTTTTTCAACACTAACACAAGTGCGAAAAGTGGTTTTTCAACACTAACACAAGTGCGAAAAGTGGTTTTTCAACACTAACACAAGTGTGAAAAGTGGTTTTTCCACACTAATACAAGTGCAAAAGTGGTTTCCTGCACCAACACAAGTGCGAAAAGTGGTTTTTCAACACTAACACAAGTGCGAAAAGTGGTTTTTCTACAATATCACAAGTGCCAAAAGTGGTTTTCCACACTAACACAACTGCGAAAAGTGGTTTTTCCACACTAATACAAGTGCAAAAGTGGTTTCCTGCACCAACACAAGTGCGAAAAGTGGTTTTTCAACACTAACACAAGTGCGAAAAGTGGTTTTTCTACAATATCACAAGTGCAAAAGTGGTTTCCTGCACCAACACAAGTGCGAAAAGTGGTTTTTCAACACTATCACAAGTGCAAAAAGTGTTTTTCCACACTAATACAAGTGCAAAAGTGGTTTCCTGCACCAACACAAGTGCGGAAAGTGGTTTTTCAACACTAACACAAGTGCGAAAAGTGGTTTTTCAACACTAACACAAGTGCGAAAAGTGGTTTTTCCACACTAATACAAGTGCAAAAGTGGTTTCCTGCACCAACACTAGTGCAAAAAGTGGTTTTTCAACACTAATACAAGTGCGAAAAGTGATTTTTCAACACTAACACAAGTGTGAAAAGTGGTTTTTCAACACTAATACAAGTGCAAAAGTGGTTTCCTGCACCAATAGAAGTGCGAAAAGTGGTTTTTCAACACTATCATAAGTGCGAAAAGTGGTTTTTCAACACTAACACAAGTGCGAAAAGTGGTTTTTCAACACTAACACAAGTGCGAAAAGTGGTTTTTCCACACTAATACAAGTGCAAAAGTGGTTTCCTGCACCAACACAAGTGCGAAAAGTGGTTTTTCAACACTAACACAAGTGCGAAAAGTGGTTTTTCTACAATATCACAAGTGCAAAAGTGGTTTCCTGCACCAACACAAGTGCGAAAAGTGGTTTTTCCACACTAATACAAGTGCACAAGTGGTTTCCTGCACCAACACAAGTGCGAAAAGTGGTTTTGCAATGCTGACCCCAGTGCGAAAAGTGGTTTTCAACACGAGCATGAGTGTGTAAAGTGGATATTCAACCCTGGCACAAGTGAGACAAGTGGTGATTCAACACTGACACAAGTGCGAAAAGTGGTTTTGCAACACCAAAGCAAGTGAAACAAGTGGTTATTCAACACTAACACAAGTTCAAAAAGTGGTTTTGCAACACTAACACAAGTGCGAGATGTGCTTATTCAACAATAACACATGTGTGAAACGTGGTTTTCAACACTTGCACGAGTGTGTAAAGTGGTTTTCAATGCCAGCACAAGTGCGAAAAGTGCTTTTCAACCCTGGCACAAGTGAGTCAAGTGGTTATTCATTGACAGCACGAGTCCGAAAAGTGGTTTTGCAATACTAACCCAAGTGCGAAAAGTGGTTTTCAACACCAGCACGAGTTCAGAAAGTGGTTTTGCAACACTAGCACGAGTGCGAAAGTGGTGGCCTGCTCCAACACAAGTGCGAAAAGAGGTTTTTCAACACTAACACAGGTGCAAAAAGTGGTTTTTCCACACTAATACAAGTGCAAAAGTGGTGTCCTGCTCCAACACAAGTGCGAAAAGTGGTTTTTCAACACTAAAATAAGTGCGAAAAGTGGTTTTTCAACACTATCACAAGTGCAAAAAGTGTTTTTTCCACACTAATACAAGTGCAAAAGTGGTTTCCTGCACCAACACAAGTGCAAAAAGTGTTTTTTCCACACTAATACAAGTGCAAAAGTGGTTTCCTGCACTAACACAAGTGCGAAAAGTGGTTTTTCAACACTAACACAAGTGCGAAAAGTGGTTTTTCAACACCAGCACAAGTGCAAAAAGTGGTTTTTCCACACTAATACATGTGCAAAAGTGGTTTCCTGCACCAACACAAGTGCGAAAAGTGGTTTTTCAACACTAACACAAGTGCGAAAAGTGGTTTTTCAACACTAACACAAGTGCGAAAAGTGGTTTTTCAACACTAACACAAGTGCGAAAAGTGGTTTTTCCACACTAATACAAGTGCAAAAGTGGTTTCCTGCACCAACACAAGTGCGAAAAGTGGTTTTTCAACACTAACACAAGTGCGAAAAGTGGTTTTTCTACAATATCACAAGTGCAAAAGAGGTTTCCTGCACCAACACAAGTGCGAAAAGTGGTTTTTCAACACTAACACAAGTGCGAGAAGTGGTTTTTCAACACTAACACAAGTGCAAAAAGTGGTTTTTCAACACTATCACAAGTGCAAAAAGTGTTTTTTCCACACTAATACAAGTGCAAAAGTGGTTTCCTGCACCAACACAAGTGCAAAAAGTGGTTTTTCAACACTAACACAAGTGCGAAAAGAGGTTTTTCAACATTAACACAAGTGCAAAAAGTGGTTTTTCCACACTAATACAAGTGCAAAAGTGGTTTCCTGCTCCAACACAAGTGCGAAAGGTGGTTTTTCAACACTAACATAAGTGCGAAAAGTGGTTTTTCAACACTATCACAAGTGCAAAAAGTGTTTTTTCCACACTAATACAAGTGCAAAAGTGGTTTCCTGCACCAACACAAGTGCGAAAAGTGATTTTTCAACACTAACACAAGTGCAAAAAGTGGTTTTTCAACACTAACACAAGTGCGAAAAGTGGTTTTTCAACACTAACACAAGTGCGAAAAGTGGTTTTTCCACACTAATACAAGTGCAAAAGTGGTTTCCTGCACCAACACAAGTGCGAAAAGTGGTTTTTCAACACTAACGCAAGTGCGAAAAGTGGTTTTTCAATACTAACACAAGTGCGAAAAGTGGTTTTTCAACATTAACACAAGTGCGAAAAGTGGTTTTTCCACACTAATACAAGTGCAAAAGTGGTTTCCTGCACCAACACAAGTGCGAAAAGTGGTTTTTCAAAACTAACACAAGTGCGAAAAGTGGTTTTTCAACACTAACACAAGTGCGAAAAGTGGTTTTTCAACACTATCAAAAGTGCAAAAAGTGTTTTTTCAACACTAACACAAGTGCGAAAAGTCGTTTTTGCACACTAATACAAGTGCAAAAGTCGTTTCCTGCACCAACACAAGTGCGAAAAGTGGTTTTTCAACACTATCATAAGTGCGAAAAGTGGTTTTTCAACACTATCACAAGTGCAAAAAGTGTTTTTTCCACACTAATACAAGTGCAAAAGTGGTTTCCTGCACCAACACAAGTGCGAAAAGTGGTTTTTCAACACTAACACAAGTGCGAAAAGTGGTTTTTCAACACTAACACAAGTGCGAAAAGTGGTTTTTCCACACTAATACAAGTGCAATAGTGGTTTCCTGCACCAACACAAGTGCGAAAAGTCGTTTTTCAAAACTAACACAAGTGCGAAAAGTGGTTTTTCAACACTAACACAACTGCGAAAAGTGGTTTTTCAACACTATCAAAAGTGCAAAAAGTGTTTTTTCAACACTAACACAAGTGCGAAAAGTGGTTTTTCCACACTAATACAAGTGCAAAAGTGGTTTCCTGCACCAACACAAGTGCGAAAAGTGGTTTTTCAACACTAACACAAGTGCGAAAAGTGGTTTTACCACACTAATACAAGTGCAAAAGTGGTTTCCTGCACCAACACAAGTGCGAAAAGTGGTTTTTCAACACTAACACAAGTGCGAAAAGTGGTTTTTCTACAATATCACAAGTGCCAAAAGTGGTTTTTCCACACTAACACAAGTGCGAAAAGTGGTTTTTCCACACTAATACAAGTGCAAAAGTGGTTTCCTGCACCAACACAAGTGCGAAAAGTGGTTTTTCAACACTGACAAGTGCGAAAAGTGGTTTTTCTACAATATCACAAGTGCAAAAGTGGTTTCCTGCACCAACACAAGTGCGAAAAGTGGTTTTTCAACACTATCACAAGTGCAAAAAGTGTTTTTTCCACACTAATACAAGTGCAAAAGTGGTTTCCTGCACCAACACAAGTGCGAAAAGTGGTTTTGCAATGCTAACCCCAGTGCAAAAAGTGGTTTTCAACACGAGCATGAGTGTGTAAAGTGGTTATTCAACCCTGGCACAAGTGAGACAAGTGGTGATTCAACACTGACACAAGTGCGAAAAGTGGTTTTGCAACACCAAAGCAAGTGAAACAAGTGGTTATTCAACACTAACACAAGTTCAAAAAGTGGTTTTGCAACACTAACACAAGTGCGAGATGTGCTTATTCAACAATAACACATGTGTGAAACGTGGTTTTCAACACTTGCACGAATGTGTAAAGTGGTTTTCAATGCCAGCACAAGTGCGAAAAATGGTTTTCAACACTAACACAAGTGCAAAAAGTGCTTTTCAACCCTGGCACAAGTGAGTCAAGTGGTTATTCATTGACAGCACGAATCCGAAAAGTGGTTTTGCAATACTAACCCAAGTGCGAAAAGTGGTTTTCAACACCAGCACGAGTTCAGAAAGTGGTTTTGCAACACTAGCACGAGTGCGAAATGTGCTTATTCAACAATAACACGTGTGAAAAGTGGTTTTCAACACGAGCACGAGTGTGTAAAGTGGTTATTCAACACTGGCACAAGTGAGACAATTATTGCTTTTGCAACACTAACACAAGTGCGGAAAGTGGTTTTCAACACGAACACAAGTGAAAAAAGTGGTTTTCAACGCCAGGACAAGTGCGAAAAGTAGTTTTCAACACTAACACAAGTGCAAAAAGTGGTTTTTCAACCCTGGCACAAGTGAGACAAGTGGTTATTCAACATTAACACAAGTGCATAAAGTGGTTTTCAATGCCAGCGCAAGTGCGAAAAGTGGTTTTCAACATGAACACAAGTGCAAAAAGTGGTTTTTCAACCCTGGCACAAGTGAGACAAGTGGTTATTCAATGCTAGCTCGAGTCCGAAAAGTGGTTTTGCAAAACTAACCCAAGTGCGAAAAATGGTTTTCAACACCTGCACGGGTTCAGAAAGTGGTTTTGCAACACGAGCACGAGTGCGAAATGTGCTTATTCAACAATAACACATGTGTGAAAAGTGGTTTTCAACACTAGCACGAGTGTGTAAAGTGGTTATTCAACACTGGCACAAGTGAAACAATTGCTTTTGCAACACTAACACAAGTGCGGAAAGTGGTTTTCAACACTAACATAAGTGCGAAAAGTGGTTTTGCAACACTAACACAAGTGCGGAAAGTGGTTTTCAACACTAACAAGTGCGAAAAGTGGTTTTGCAACAATAACACAAGTGCGAAGAGTGGTTTTCAATGCCAGCACAAGTGCGGACAATGGTTTTCAATGCTCGCACTACTCCGAAAAGTGGTTTTGCAATGCCAACCCAAGTGCGAAAAGTGGTTTTCAACATCAGCACGACTTCAGAAAGTGGTTTTGCAACAGGAACATGAGTGCGAAATGTGGTTATTCAACAATAACTCGTGTGAAAAGTGGTTTTCAACACGAGCACGAGTGTGTAAAGTGGTTATTCAACACTGGCAAGAGTGAGAAAATTGGTTTTGCAACACCAACACAAGTGCGGAAAGTGGTTTTCAACACGAACACAAGTGCGAAAAGTGGTTTTGCAACACCAACACAAGTGAGACAAGTGGTTATTCAACACGAACACAAGTGCAAAAAGTGGTTTTTCAACCCTGGCACAAGTGAGACAAGTGGTTATTCAACAATAACGCATGTGCAAAAAGTGGTTTTCAACGCCAGCACAAGTGCGAAAAGTGGTTTTCAACGCCAGCACAAGCGTGGAAAGTAGTGTTGAAACACTAACACAAGTGCGAAAAGTGGTTTTCATTGCCAGCACATGTGCAGACAATGGTTTTCAATGCCCGCTCCACTCCAAAAAGTGGTTTTGCAATGCTAACCCCAGTGCGAAGTGGTTTTCAACACGAGCATGAGTGTGTAAAGTGGTTATTCAACACTGGCACAAGTGAGACAAGTGGTGATTCAACACTGACACAAGTGCGAAAAGTGGTTTTGCAACACCAACACAAGTGAAACAAGTGGTTATTCAACACTAACACAAGTTCAAAAAGTGGTTTTGCAACACTAACACAAGTGCGAGATGTGCTTATTCAACAATAACACGTGTGAAAAGTGGTTTTCAACACTTGCACGAGTGTGTAAAGTGGTTTTCAATGCCAGCACAAGTGCGAAAAATGGTTTTCAACACTAACACAAGTGCAAAAAGTGCTTTTCAACCCTGGCACAAGTGAGGCAAGTGGTTATTCATTGACAGCACGAGTCCGAAAAGTGGTTTTGCAATACTAACCCAAGTGCGAAAAGTGGTTTTCAACACCAGCACGAGTTCAGAAAGTGGTTTTGCAACACTAGCACGAGTGCGAAATGTGCTTATTCAACAATAACACGTGTGAAAAGTGGTTTTCAACACTAGCACGAGTGTGTAAAGTGGTTATTCAACACTGGCACAAGTGAGACAATTGCTTTTGCAACACTGACACAAGTGCGGAAAGTGGTTTTCAACACGAACACAAGTGTAAAAAGTGGTTTTCAACGCCAGGACAAGTGCGAAAAGTGGTTTTCAACACTAACACAAGTGCAAAAAGTGGTTTTTCAACCCTGGCACAAGTGAGACAAGTGGTTATTCAACATTAACACAAGTGCATAAAGTGGTTTTCAATGCCAGCACAAGTACGAAAAGTGGTTTTCAACACGAACACAAGTGCAAAAAGTGGTTTTTCAACCCTGGCACAAGTGAGACAGGTGGTTATTCTATGCTAGCTCAAGTCCGAAAAGTGGTTTTGCAATACTAACCCAAGTGCGAAAAGTGGTTTTCAACACCTGCACGAGTTCAGAAAGTGGTTTTGCAACACGAGCACGAGTGCGAAATATGCTTATTCAACAATAACACATGTGTGAAAAGTGGTTTTCAACACTAGCACGAGTGTGTAAAGTGGTTATTCAACAGTGGCACAAGTGAAACAATTGCTTTTGCAACACTAACACCAGTGTGGAAAGTGGTTTTCAACACTAACACAAGTGCGAAAAGTGGTTTTGCAACACTAACACAAGTGCGGAAAGTGGTTTTCAACACTAACACAAGTGCGAAAAGTAGTTTTGCAACACTAACACAGTGCGAAATGTGCTTATTCAACAATAACACGTGTGAAAAGTGGTTTTCAACACGAGCACGAGTGTGTAAAGTGGTTATTCAACACTGGCACAAGTGAGACAATTGCTTTTGCAACACTAACACAAGTGCGGAAAGTGGTTTTCAACACTAACACAAGTGCAAAAAGTGGTTTTCAACCCCAACACAAATGCGAAAAGGGGTTTTCAACACTAAGAGGAGTGCGAAAAGTGGTTGTGCAGCACTAGCTCAAGTGCCGAAAGTGATTTTCAATGCCACCACAAGTGCAGAAAGTGGTATTTCAACACGAACACAAATGCAGAAAGTGTTTTTCAACACCAGCACGAGTGCGGAAAGTGGTATTGCAACACTAAAGCAAGTGCGAAAAGTGGTTTTCAACACCAGCACAAGTGTGAAAAGTGGTTATTCAACACCAACACAAGTTCGAAAAGTGGTTTTGCAACACAAACACAAGTGAGACAAGTGGTTATTCAACATTAACACAAGTGCATAAAGTGGTTTTCAATGCCAGCACAAGTGCGAAAAGTGGTTTTCAACACTAACACAAGTGCAAATAGTGGTTTTTCAACCCTGGCACAAGTGAGACAAGTGGTTATTCAATGCTAGCTCGAGTCCGAAAAGTGGTTTTGCAATACTAACCCAAGTGCGAAAAGTGGTTTTCAACACCTGCACGAGTTCAGAAAGTGGTTTTGCAACACCACCACGAGTGCGAAATGTGCTTATTCAACAATAACACATGTGTGAAAAGTGGTTATCAACACTAGCACGAGTGTGTAAAGTGGTTATTCAACACTGGCACAAGTGAAACTAGAATCCGGGCACTCGGTAGAGCGCATACCTTCGCCGCAGCTACTGTTCTGTACTTGGCATGGGAGTGTATGCGATGTGAAACTTTATGTGAAATGCGATCGATTTTTAAAAATCAGAATTTGAGCAAATCTGTTTCATTCGTCTGTTAATATGCCTCCCCGATTGACAAATCTGCAATTTGAATTTCATTTGAGGTTGAAATGATTGCGGGAGATCGCGTTATAGTGATGACGTCTTGGATGGACATCCTCTTCTTCAGTCGCTCATAACTTTGAGTGAAATACGATCGAGTTAAAAATAGTCAGAATTTGAGCAAATCTGTTTCATTCGTTTGTTAATATGCCTCATCTCTTGACAAATCTGCAATTATAATTTTTTTTGAGGTTGAAATGATCGCGGGAGATTGCGTTATAGTGATGACGTCCTGGATGGACATCTTCTTCTTCAGTCGCGCATAACTTTGAGTGAAATACGATCGAGTTAAAAATAGTCAGAATTTGAGCAAATCTGTTTCATTCGTTTGTTAATATGCCTCATCTATTGTCAAATCTGCAATTATAATTTTTTTTGAGGTTGAAATGATCGCGGGAGATCGCGTTATAGTGATGACGTCCTGGATGGACATCTTCTTCTTCAGTCGCTCATAACTTTGAGTGAAATACGATCGAGTTAAAAATAGTCAGAATTTGAGCAAATCTGTTTCCCAAAATCTAATCAAATGTGTCCCGTATAATAACCAATCATCCCACCAAATTTCATGCAATTCGGTTGAATACTTTTTGAGTTATGCGATTAACATACACACACACAGACATACAAATAAATACACAGCGATCAAAACATAACCTTCCGCTTTTGCGAAGGTAACAATTGCTTTTGCAACACTAACACAAGTGCAAAAAGTGGTTTTGCAACACTAACACAAGTGCGAAGAGTGGTTTTCAATGCCAGCACAAGTGCGGACAATGGTTTTCAATGCTCGCACTACTCCGAAAAGTGGTTTTGCAATGCCAACCCAAGTGCGAAAAGTGGTTTTCAACATCAGCACGACTTCAGGAAGTGGTTTTGCGACAGGAGCATGAGTGCGAAATGTGGTTATTCAACAATAACACATGTGTGAAAAGTGGTTTTCAACACGAGCACGAGTGTGTAAAGTGGTTATTCAACACTGGCAAGAGTGAGACAAGTGGTTTTGCAACACCAACACAAGTGCGGAAAGTGGTTTTCAACACGAACACAAGTGCGAAAAGTGGTTTTGCAACACTAACACAAGTGAGACAAGTGGTCATTCAACACTAACACAAGTGCAAAAAGTGGTTTTGCGAGTGGAAAAACTTTTGAAAGAGGTGGGGTTGTTGAGGGTTAATGGGGGTAGTGGTTTTGCGAGTAGTTTAAGGAAGGAAAGTTTAAGCACTTTTAAATTGAACATTGAAAACGATCTGGGGAATGGTGTGAAAATGGGGGTAAAACACATAGTCAAAGAACGAACGAAAATTACAAAGGAGGAAATGTTTTTGTTTTTTATTTTATTTAAGATTTTAAACAAGGAAGTATGGGGTGAAAAGACAGTGAAAAAAACTGAGAGAACGAGAGTGGGTGTACCACAATCGACCGCTTAGAGAAAACAAAGCCTCCAGGTAGGAAGCTGAAAGAACTAGGCCGCAAATAATGCGGCACGAAATACTCGACTATTTTATACAGGTATGAAAGATTAACACCGAGAATCTTCCTAGGGACACAATAGGTACACACACGTAAGATAAATACAGTTTCGACAAAAATCCAATTGTGAACAATTACTTAACTTTGAGCGTGCGTGAAGATCGTGGACCGCTTCGAAAAACCGTGACCTAACCGACAAGATCTTGCGAGATCCCCCTACGTCTGTAGGATGTGGTTTTGAAGAAATGGAGGTGTAATATTGATGACCATTATCATAATCATGAATGACAAAATGACAAATACTATACTTAAAATGTTACGTGGACGGAATGTGTGCGGGGGGGGGGGGGTGGGGTGGTGTCGGATAGGTTATTTGTTACATGTGACGCTGAAGGGGCGGCATATGTAATTTATGGACAGAATAGATGTTAATATGTGAGCGTGAACACCTCATGTGGTCGACGGGGCCATTCGGCAAGAAATTCTCATGAGAGATTTCGAGAACTTATCTGTCTGGCCAGTATATGCCAGCCATGGCGGCATAATGAATGCGCCATGAAGACAGAATGCCATCCTGGAATTGTTTTTTATAGGCGCCACCCCCATGGACGGGATGGCCAGAGAAGGGGACTCCGCCCAGGGGGAGGAGAATGAGAGACACCTGGATACGAGGAAGAAGAGGCCTTGTTGTAGAGAGCAGATCGGAAACGCATTGTGTGGAAGGAGGGCAGGAAAAACTGTTGACTTTTGGAGTGGACTAAGTGTGGCTCTGACTATTGGATTAATCCAAGCTGGGTTCACCCTGTGTGGGTGGGGCATGGAGGAAACGGACAAAGGGGTCACAAGGCCTGGTGGGGGACGTGGATCATCGCTGGATTCCACACCAAACAACATCTTCATCGTGCTCGTTTTGGTGCAAATCAGATCTTTAAGACAGCTGTTCACCACCATATCAGATCATCCTCCATCCAAAACAATGATCTTTTTTACCCCCATTAACCCTCAACAACCCCACCTCTTTCAAAAGTTTTTCCTTCCTGAGAGTTTGCTTCTGTATCCTTTTTGTCCATCTCATGCGTCCTCCCAACCTTCATTCTTTTCCACACCCATTATTTGTCCATGTCTCCCTCTACTTTTACCCCCAACCCTGCTGTTGGTGTGCCCCCCTCTCTTTCTACTGTTCCTTTTCTGTTGCTTCCTCATCTGTTGTGTTCGAGCTCCTCAAAGAGCCTCGACTTTGTATCCAAACAAAATGGCTGCTGCTGCTGTAAAGGCAAAAAGACAGATTAGTCACACCTAAAAACATCCAATTTACACCGATTGGTCGAAAAAAGACATCACAGAGAAAGGTGGAGAGGCAAATGCACAAAGCAGATCCATATTTCGTTTATTTCCTCGAATCGACAGTGGAAAGTGAGGAGGTATCCGGGTCATGTAAACGAAGTAACTGCTCACGCACGTCCAATATAGGTTGTAATAAAGTTATTACTGTATCATGTGCATAAATACAAAAACGGATTGGATAAATTCATCAGGTAGAGACAAAAGGTGCTTCATACAGAGAACAGTATAACACACGAGTATGTGACTACGACAGAGTGGGGATGCACTCAACGTGAGGGTCCACACCACCGGTGTGTGTTAGCCACACCGTTCACAGGTGTGAGTGTGTCCAACACAATGTCCATTTGTACAACCTCTATTGTGCTTCTTCTTTTACTTTGCCATCTTTCCTCCACAGGGAGGTTCGATTTTGCAATTATAGAATTATTCACGACGTTTTGAATTTCCCTCCAAATTTGAGCTCCATATTGATGCGTATTCATTAGGCCTTAGCAGTTGTCGAGGTGTGGATGCTTGCTCCTCTTGGTGGATTATTTCACTTAAAGGAAACAAAAGACATCATTGCTCAATCTCCCAGTCAGTCAGTGGTGGGCAGGGCAACCTGAGCTCAACAGAGGGCTGCAGGCTCGACCCTCAAACTACTCTAAAGGCCGCAATTAGGCTATAGGCCATTTGATATGACACATTAGGATTAAAAAATAACTATATAAACATTAAGAATATAAATGAAGGATTGAACATGTCAATCAATACAAAAGAAAAAAGCATTTACATTCATAAATACAATACGGTACTTATAATCTTCTTCTTCTTCTTCAATTTCTTTTGTGAAAATGCAAAAGGATTATTCAATACTGTATGTAGCCTATCTTTTTCGTAGACGATTATACATTTACATAAACACTCAAAATGATTGAGAAACACTGCAAGAGGGATGACAAAGTCTGCACCAAAGAATGTTAATATGATGATTAGGTTGATCTTAGTGGGAACAGAATGGATCAGGATGGACAAAATGAAAGGAACAGCAAGAAGACAGAGAGGAGTGAGGGGGGAGGTTGGGTGGGATGAATGAGGCGGTGGGGAACACACTAACAGCAGGGTTGAAGGGAGAAAGAAATCGAGGGAGACTTCGACAAATAAGGGATGTGGGGAAGATTGAGGGATAGGGGAGGACATGGGACAACTAAGATGGAAACAGCCGCAAACTCTCAATCGCAGAATTGAAAAACTGGAAACTCGTTAATAGGTGGGCTGGTGAACAGCTGTGTTGAAGCCATGGAGGGGGGGGAGGGGCGGAAAGGGGAGGGGGAGAACGACATTGAAGACACTGAGGAAGATGGTTCCCAGGTGGGAGGAAAACAGGAACACATGATTGGAGGTGAGCAGTGATTCTGGATCTTGGGATTTCACAAGGTGTTTGCTGGCAGACTGCGTATGCCCTGCAGTAACATGGGGGAGTCAAAGCACAGAAAAAGCGGAGAGTGCACGACCAGAAAGGATGCGGTACAAGGCAGGGAGACCACCGATCTCTCTGCGATGCGAAAGTGATATGCCCAGAGGTTCAGCTTAATGAAGATGCCAATGATTTTGAAGACTTTGGTTTCCACGGCGTCAAGCTGAGGAAGTTGTGCAGCAGGGAAACCAGCCCAGAGTGGAGAGTGATCAAGCTGTGGAAAAAGCCCCTTATAAGTAGATAATAGTTCAGGAGGGCCAAGGAAAGACTCCACGACTGAGGATGCCTAGCCCAGACTGGCTTTGGACACCAACTTAGATATGTAGCTTACCCAAGAAAGATCACGGCTGACAGTGAGACCCAAACTTTCAGTGACTGAACTTCTTCAAGGGGATTGTTAAGAAAGTAGATGGCAGGGTTTGGCAGACGGACCTTTCGGAGAGAGATTTGTCTGGAGTGAAAGCCATATTCTAAGTATTTGTCGAGCTCGTGATTCTATCACGCTCTGCAGAGAGGGGTGAGGCTGCTGCCTGCCTATCTATCTGAAGGATGAGGTATGTTATGGCAGAGGGTGGCATCATCATCAAAGAGATAAATAATTTTTTCCAGAGAGTCAGACAGATCATTGATGAAGATTAGGAAGAGGATCTGGGCCCAGAACACTGCCTTGGAGTATTTCAGCTTTGACAGGGAGAGGAGATGAATCAGGGGCAGTGGATATGGGAGACCAGTTCTGTAGTAGACTGGCTGCTTGCAATCCTTGTCAATCTGCCTGAGTGAGCTGTCAGATTCGCTGGTGCTGAGGCAGCTCTCTGAGAATAGCCAGAAAGATGCTGACTTTTACAAGCACATGATCAGAAGAAACAATTAGAGCAGAGGAAGAGCAAGAGACATTAGCAATGAATTGAGTCAGTTCCAAGGAGTCATATAATACCTTTGCTGTAGTGCTAGGGCTGGTGAAAGAAGAACCAATGTTGACTCATCCTACTCTGCTAGGTCCCTAGTTGTTCAAAAGGTGAAGCACATGTGAGAGCTGAGAGGCCCAAATGTGATGATAGTTGTTATCTATACTGGTTCAAAAAGGAAACTGCGTGCAGTTGATACACAAAATAAGATGAAGAGGTGTGTATCAATCAAACCTGGATGGCTGTTTGGTTGATTTGTCAAATAGGTACTTCTTTCTTTATCCACTGGCTTGTGTGGGTTCGATTTCCATGGCAGCTCACTCTCACCAACTGGCATTTCACATATATGGAGAGTATGCCAACGACCCCTCAGCAGGAGTTGATGGAGGCCTGCATCCTACAGTAGACTGAGATAGGACTTGTTTACAGTTTGAGCGCAACAGCCCTATTGATGACGGTCATTATGAGTTGTAGCAATCGCAGTCTGAAATTGACAGAGGTGTGTCACTTTGATCCACCTGTCTTGAGCCGGAAAGGTATTACATGGGGACGGCTTAACATGGATGATCTCATGTTATGGTGCTGCTCTTCTCGTCCTACCAAGGAACCAAGTGTTCCTGTGTCATCTGAAATACATCCACATCTTGTTCGGACATTGCAGTGTCAAGCTTGATGACATTCACCGAGACCGAGTCGCAGCATCACTGCTTCCACTTTTTCAATGTTTTTTTGAAGAACTTATTGGCTAAAAGTGCCCTCTATACCATACACAGAAAGGTGTACATGGAGCACGGGCCACTATTCCGGCCAAGTACGCTATTCATTGTTCGATTTAGATTTGTAATCATACACCAAGTCTGCCAAAGTGTCCGAATGTAAGCTATGTTTGGGTTTAAGCCTCAATATACTGCACCTTTGTGCCTTTTAGATGTCTCGATTTGTCATATCTCACCTGTGGAGTTGTCATATACTGTATATTCTTTTCTTTCGCCTGTGGAACCAACTTACTCAGGCTGTTCAATGTAATTCTTTGCTACAGTGTTTCAAGACAGCTAGCCGTTCAGCAGCATCTCAGGTCATCATCCCCATCAGCAGCACATCTGCCCTCCCAGTAATGATACAACCAGCAGTCACAGGCAGCACACAAAATGAATGACGACATCCACCATCCATAGCCATGATCCTCCCCAAGCCCACGTTTTCCCAGGTTTCTAAGCTATTGAGTTTCCCCACAACTTCACTCTTCAATTTTGTGGTTCAATTTCTGCTTCTTCCTCAGTTTTCCCTTCCACTTCTGTGATTAAGAGTTTGCACTTGTATCCAGCTTGTTCACCTCCCCTCATCCTCCTCCGACCTTTGCCATCATTCTTCCCCATGTCCTTTCTTCCTCCAGGTCTCCTATTTGTCCTTCTACTACCCTGTTGTTGGTGTGTTGCACCTCACCCCATTTCCATTGTTCTTTTGGTTCTGTTATGTCTTCATCTGTTCTGTGTTCTAGCTCCTCCACAAGCCTCGACTCTGTATACAAAAACAATTGGCATGACTTTCCTTTTTGGGCCAGAAAACATTTCAGTCTGGTGGAGGAATTGGACATCATGAGACTATACTTTAGCTCTCAGCAATTACTTCCCCACTATCTCTTGCCTCCATAACCACCATCACCAGTTTCTTTTTTTTTTAAAGAAAAAAAAAGCCAATGGGCCAGTGTGTTCTGTCTCACACCTTTCAAAAATAATTATACAATAATTCACACATTTACACCATAAAAAATTAATGCAAGTTCAAATTTCCAAATTAGAAGCAGCACATTTTCAAAATGACTATTCCATTCCTATGGACAGTCATGAGTTGAAACAACATCTTGTGTGATGTCCCATCAATCAGATGAAGTACAGTGTATATAATCTGCTCTGTACGAGGCACTTCATACTGGATCATGGTACTGCATGGTCAGACAGACATTGCATTTTGTCACCAACAAACAACAATTGCCGATGTGTCACAAGAGACAGCCATCTTCCATCCAATTCGTTTAATTGCTACAGATCAAAAAAGAAGAGAATTTTTTTTTGTAAGTAAAAACTTACAGGAGCCAAGTAGACAATTGTCATGGTACCATGATGGCTTTTAGGCCTGAATTATGACTCACAACATGTGTGACATTCAAAATTATATCCACATGCCTAGCACGGGTATAAATCTATCAATATTAAAACATCATGCTTCATCATTTTCAAAATGATGAACAGTGATTTAATCTTTACTTTCATAAGGTGAGGCCTGAATTGCACCAATATTTGCTGATCTTGGGCCTTTCGTCGATAAACAGCAGGTTTATTATTTGTGCGTTTTCTTGGGCCTGACGTTGCATAAGAGCAAAATGATATGGCAAACAGATGCTGACTGTCGATCTGAATATTTGAAAAACGTTTATTGATGTTCTGACAGCACAGGTAATACACACAGGTTTAGGCTTGGTAAGTTAGGAGAACGAACAAACTCCTATATTGGTAAATAAAATTGATCTGTACAATAAGCTGTGGGTAACAATGTCACCAGCTATCAGTGGCTGATGTCGTGGCAGCCTCACCATTGAAGTCTGAAATCTGAGAGTCAAAGGCAGGTCACACCTCAACGGAGACGGAGCGTTGCAGCGTTGACCTCGCCCGCTCACCTGTTGCATAGGCCGGACGTGTTGACCTTGAGCTTTCTCTGGTCGGTACGGCTAAGGTTGCCCTGCCTTCGGAACCACAGGCTTCGGTCGTCGTGCCAAGTCTGGCCAAAGTAAAATGATGTTGTCCAAATTGTGGGCCGACCTGAGCTGCCACTACATTTGGTGGAAGGGTCGGCAGCAGCAACATGTTATTGCCGAAGGAGTACATCCTCTGAGGGGGAACAGGTGCGGTGTGCTCCACTAGTGCAGTTGAAGGCCTGGTCATTAGCGGAACAATAGGTTGGTTGGAGCAAGGAGATTCGAAATCCATGGGGCCACCACAGTGATGTTCATGTACACAGCGGCATGGTGCGCCATGAGGTCGGGGTTCAGGTCCCCGTTCATCTTGAAGGTCTGCAAGATCCACGTACATATCCTTTTCAGTGAGTGTAAATGGTGCAAACGGCGTCATCGGTGGCGGAGGAGCTAGGGCAGGAAGGTGAGCACGGCTGGGAGGCGAAGGGGCTCGGGGAAGTTCTGGAGTGATGGAGGTAAAAGTAGGTGGTGGTGATGGTGCGGTTTGATTGCGCAGAACCCGTTTCTTGCGTGGTTGAGTGATTTGCACATAAATGGACAGTGCGAGAAGCAGCAGGACAGCTGCAGCGGACACAACAACAGCTGTCCCATTGGCCATTGTCAGATGCTTCCAGAAGCTGGTCTTCTTTTCGCCTGCAATAGAGTGCCAGTCATTTCAGTACTTTTGGCCTCCTTGGTGGGTATAAGTGCAGTTAAGCTTTTAGTGGCTCCTAAATTATTAACCTCCCACTCTCCTTCCACACAAAAACATTGTATGTGCACAAGCCAGGCATGCTGGTTTTATTAACGGAAATGTTCATTTTATAATTGGATTCTGTAGTCAGTTGTATGTTCCAAGGTTGGGATAGAAGTTGCATTTAAACTTTACAAATAAATTCATTCATACTATACATCAGAAACAAACAACTTGTGAATAATAGCTGCTGGTTATGGGACAAGCGGTGCACTAACTCCTAATCTGCTTCGTCAATTGGGAACAAACAGCAGGCCGCAGTATATTACAATCTTTCATATCATTTCAAACAACAGGGGGTAGGACAACATTACCCGACATATCAATCTTCCTTTCCCATTTCTACTGGAAACTACTTTACTGAAGCACTTACCCCCAAATCATTTACTATAGCTAAACCTTCAGTCTCTCACCAGCAAAATCTGCAACATCATTTAAGACACCACCTTGCAAACCATGTTTTCACCATTAACCTGTGAATCCAATTGTCATACAGATCTTTCCGGCCCCATTCCCTCGAAAACCTGACACGTCGCAGTGGGTGCCACGCCATTTCCAAAATGGCTTTTCAAAATAATCATTTGACATTTGGAATGCTTTCTCTTTCTCTTTCTCTTTCTCTTTCTCTTTCTCTTTCTCTTTCTCTTTCTCTTTCTCTTTCTCTTTCTCTTTCTCTTTCTCTTTCTCTTTCTCTTTCTCTTTCTCTTTCTCTTTCTCTTTCTCTTTCTCTTTCTCTTTCTCTTTCTCTTTCTCTTTCTCTTTCTCTTTCTCTTTCTCTCTCTCTCTCTCTCTCTCTCTCTCTCTCTCTCTCTCTCTCTCTCTCTCTCTCTCTCTCTCTCTCTCTCTCTCTCTCTCTCTCTCTCTCTCTCTCTCTCTCTCTGCTGTGCTATTGTGTTTGTGCTTTGCAGGCCGGACGTTGCATTACGAAAAGTGCCGTCCATCCGATGAACGTTAACGCTGGGTGTCCCATCTGCCGGCTTTAGTTTTAGACGCTTAAAATCCCATCGTTGTCTTTTTATTCTGATGAAGACCCTGAGCAAGTACCTGCCCAAATGACCGCTGGGAAGACCAAAGACCAACCACGCAGTGTATGGGCAGAAAACCACGTCGAGAGATTCTGCAAGTACTTTTGTTAGGATTGCACCAATAATTGACAATTTCCCAACAACGTAAATGCAATCTCAGTTTACATTCAAATTAGTGTTGACACGATGTCATAAACAATACTAAAATGAATCTGAGCCGACATATCATTCTCATTGAAAGGAGAGTCTCATGGCAAGGAGTATGCTGGGTTCTTTTGATATATTGATCTAAAGCTCATGGAGGAGGTTGTACCTAGATTACCCGAACGGCAAAGACATCGGGAAATTTATATCGTTTTAAATTAAATACAAGAACATTTGGGAACATTGGATCAATTTACAAGGGTCTGAGGTCACAGCATCATGGGCTGTGGGTTGGAGATGGGAATGCAAAGCAAGCCCATCCACCAAACTCACTTTGCCAACGTCTTTCCACCAATATTTGCGAAAGGAATTTGTCCAGATTTCTGGCACACAATCAACTCCGTGGACTGAAACGCATATGAATGCGGGTAGTATCATTTGCTGGGGGCACAGCTTTTCCGTGGATGCAGTTGCCCCCGTAGGATGGAGTCGGAATTTGGAATTGGTTAAAGGTGCCGCCGATAACTCACCTACTCTGTGTGAAGGATACCCTGGGATCTTTAACGTCCACAAACTAATACTGGTAGACAGGATGCCTGGTTTAACATCCATCTGAGGTATGACACACACGTTGATGTCTCACTCTGAATACCCACCATGTTTGCCTTTGTCCCATGTCTACCTGGAGCCTCCCACACCATTGTAGCTTTGTTAACCTTCAACCTATATTGTTTAGGTCTTCCACACCTGTGCCCAAAAACCTTTTCTGACTTTTCCTCTTCCTTTGCCTTTCCTCAGCAACGGGCAGCTCGACATTCATTGACATCACTTTGTGCTAATGTCTATCTTATTGTTCCTGAGGAAACTTTAACACCATTACTTTCAGCAAGGTCATTCACAAGGTCTCAACTGGATCATGCTCTTTCATGCAGAAATCTCTGGCATGCGACACACCGACACAGTCTGGCATCCTGTTTTGATTGCCGAGCTCTCTGCCTGTGGCATAGACAGAAGGTCATCTTCATTCCTGGATTTCTTACTTCATCTACTCTTGGTCATCGTATTGCTATCCAAGAAATCCTCTTCTCTCCTTTCCCAGTGGAGCATGTCAGTGCATTGGGCTCTCCCCCATACTCTCCCATTTTGCAGACAACTCCATATTAAGTCACAAGTATCCCACCCCACAAGTACAAGATGGACGAAACCAACAAGATGTTGATTGAGGAATGCTAACAGCGACGGGAAACAAGACGAAGCTGACATTTTGAGCGTTAACCCTTCATCTGAGCCCTTTTTTGCTCCGTCGAATGGTTAACACCCGAAGCGTCAACTTTTCCTTGCTTCCCACGGCGGTTAGCATACCTCCATCAACGTCCTCTTGAATTCATCCATCATCCAACGTGTCCGCCAATGCAGATCGACACGAGAATGCAATTCAGGTCTGATGAGTCAATCAAAACGGACATAGCTTTTCATTCAGATGCAAAATCTCAAAGCGCTTCAGAAAAGAAGGAAGACAAAAATAAGGTCAACGTTAAGAAACAACTGTAAAGTGATGGGATTTTAGGAGAGCTTTTTGACAAACTGAAATAGTGAGAGAGTTCAAAGGGACAGGATCAGAGAAAACAAATCATCTTATTTGCTTACAACTCGACAAGCAGTCAAATTAAATGTATGAATGATGTCAAGTTGTCAGTCATTTTAAAGACCTGAGACTAGAACCGTACGGTTTCATACCGATACAATTAAATATTTGCTCAATAATCATATATGTATGTTTATGATGTCACACATACTGTGTATAAATACACTGTAGTTGCATATTGAATATTTTGAGGAAAAAAAAATTTGGCGTCTCTTGTACATTTTTTAATATCCCTCACACTTTGCCATGGCTAGAGAGAGTTACCTTCGTTTGTTGTACACCGCTCCTTTCCTATGCCATCTCTCGGCGCTGCATAACATCATTGCCAGGCACCGAAGGGGGCTCGGCAGTGACGCACGCTGAAAGGGAGTACTCAGTTTTCACCCTGGTTGTTTGTTGTACACCGCTCCTTTCCTATGCCATCTCCAGGCATTGCAAATCGTCATTGCCGGGCACCAAAGGGGGCTCGGCAGTGACGCACACTGAAAGAGAGTACTCAGTTTTCACTCTGGTTGTTTGTTGTACACCGCTCCTTTCCTATGCCATCTCCAGGCATTGCAAATCGTCATTGCCGGGCACCAAAGGGGGCTCGGCAGTGACGCACGCTGAAAGAGAGTACTCAGTTTTCACTCTGGTTGTTTGTTTGTTTTCTTTCTTGGTTGTCCGGGCGATATCTCAGCCATCCTTTGAGCTAGGAAGCTGAAATTTCGGCACAGTAGTGAGCAAGTCCTTTGTCAAATACGGTATTTTTTGTTTTTTGAATAATCAATTAATTGAGGAGTTATTTAATTATTAGCGTTTAATTAAGTACTTATTTAATTAATTAAATTTCATTTCTCTTCTGACCATTATTAACTCAGGCACCTTTTGAGTTAGGAAGCTGATATTTGGACATGCCAATGACCAGGTGATTTGGCTGCAAAGGATATTTTTGATTTATTAATTAATCAATTAATCGATTAATTATTTAATTATTCGATTAATGACCCCAAAAAATATTTTTTTTAAGTTACAGATTCTGATGAAATAGTGGTAGTTTATGTGTTCTCTGACCAAATTGATTACCAATTTAATTTTTTTATGATTATTATTTATTTATTTTCATTATTAATCATTTATTTATTTTCTTTCTCATTTGGCCAATATCTCAGGCACCTTTTGAGCTGGGAAGCTAATATTTGGACATAAGTGACCAAGTGATGTGGCTATCAAGGATATTTTTGATTTATTGATTAATCATTTCATCTATTAATTATTTATTGATTAATCGATTAATTATTTATTGAGTAATCAATTAATTATTTAATTTTTTATAAATGACTTATTTAATTAAATTTCTAAAAGATACATCTTCGGATGAAGCACTAGTGGTTTAGTTATGCGATTAGCCAATTGATTATGAAAATATTTTGTGATAATCTTTTATTGATTTTAATTATACAATTAATCAATCAATTAGTGTACACCTCTCCCTCCCAATGCAGCCTTAATGAGCTGCACTGCGGTATTGCCGGGCGCCGGAGGCGCCCCGGCAATGCCGCGCTGCAGCATATTTAATTATTTGGCATGGGGCGGTGTACTTTGAATGTATGTGTACTTGTTTGTTTTCTTTCTTGGTTGTCCGGACGATATCTCAGCCATCCTTTGAGCTAGGAAGCTGAAATTTCGGCACAGTCGTGAGCAAGTCCTTTGTCAAATACGGTATTTTTTGTTTTTTGAATAATCAATTAATTGAGGAGTTATTTAATTATTAGCGTTTAATTAAGTACTTATTTAATTAATTAAATTTCATTTATCTTCTGACCATTATTAACTCAGGCACCTTTTGAGTTAGGAAGCTGATATTTGGACATGCCAATGACCAGGTGATTTGGCTGCAAAGGATATTTTTGATTTATTAATTAATCAATTAATCGATTAATTATTTAATTATTCGATTAATGACCCAAAAAAATTTTTTTTTTAAGTTACAGATTCTGATGAAATAGTGGTAGTTTATGTGTTCTCTGACCAAATTGATTACCAATTTAATTTTTTTATGATTATTATTTATTTATTTTCATTATTAATCATTTATTTATTTTCTTTCTCATTTGGCCAATATCTCAGGCACCTTTTGAGCTGGGAAGCTAATATTTGGACATAAGTGACCAAGTGATGTGGCTATCAAGGATATTTTTGATTTATTGATTAATCATTTCATCTATTAATTATTTATTGATTAATCGATTAATTATTTATTGAGTAATCAATTAATTATTTAATTTTTTATAAATGACTTATTTAATTAAATTTCTAAAAGATACATCTTCGGATGAAGCACTAGTGGTTTAGTTATGCGATTAGCCAATTGATTATGAAAATATTTTGTGATAATCTTTTATTGATTTTAATTATACAATTAATCAATCAATTAGTGTACACCTCTCCCTCCCAATGCAGCCTTAATGAGCTGCACTGCGGTATTGCCGGGCGCCGGAGGCGCCCCGGCAATGCCGCGCTGCAGCATATTTAATTATTTGGCATGGGGCGGTGTACTTTGAATGTATGTGTACTTGTTTGCTTTCTTGTTTGTCTGGGAGATATCTCAGCCATCATTTGAGCTAGGAAGCTGAAATTTGGGCACAATAGTGAGTAAGTACTTTTTCAAAAACGGTATTTTTTGTTTTTTCATTATTCAATTAATTGATGAGTTACTTAATTATTATCGATTAATTAAGTACTTATACATTTCCTTTCTCTTCTGGGCAATATCTCAGGCACCTTTTGAGCGAGGAAGCTGATATTTGGACATGCCAATGACCAAGTGATTTGGCTGTAAAGGCAATTTTTGATTTATTAATTAATCAATTAATCGATTAATTATTCGATTAATGACTAAATTAAATATATTTTTTAAAGTTAGATTCGGATGAAATGGTGGTGGTTTTTGTGTTCTATTAGCCAATTGATTAATTATTTAATGTTTTTATGATTATTATTTATTTATTTTCATTATTAATCATTTATTTATTTTCTTCCTCATCTGGGCAATATCTCAGGCACCTTTTGAGCTAGGAAGCTGATATTTGGACATGACAATGACCAAATGATTTGGCTGTAAAGGGTATTTTTGATTTATTGATTAATCAATTAATTATTTATTGATTAATAAATAAATAAAAATTATGAATTACTTATTTCATTAAATTTCTAAAAGTTACATCTTCGGATGAAGCACTAGTGGTTTAGTTATGCTATTAGCCAATTGATTAAGAAAATATTCTATGACAATCTTTTATTGATTTTAATTATGCAATTAATCAATCAATGATTGTGCACCTCTCCCTCCAAATAGTCTCTATGAGCTGCACGGCGGTATTGCCGGGCGCCAGAGGCACCCCAGCAATGCCGCGCTGGAGGATGTTTAATTATTTGGCATGGGAGTGGTGTACTTTGAATGTATCTGTACTTGTTTTCTTGTTTGTTTGTTTGTCCGGGCTATATCTCAGCCATCCTTTGAGGAAGGAAACTGAAATTTTGCCACGACTGTGAACACGTGCTTTGGCAAAAAACAGTATTTTTCATCATTTTATCAATCAATTAATTGATGTTATTTAATTATTATCGATTTATTAAGTAATTATTTATTTTCGTTCTCATCTGGGCAATATCTCAGGCACCTTTTGAGTTAGGAAGCTGATATTTGGACATGACAATGACCAAGTGATTTGGCTATTAAAAGGTATTTTGATTAATTGATTAATAAATTAATCGATTAATTATTTAATTTTCAAAAAGTTACAGATTCGGATGAAGCAGTGGTGGTTTAGGTATGCTATTGGAAAATCGATTAAGAAATGAATTATTTATGATTATTTATTTATCTTAATTATGTAATTAATCAATTTATCAATCAATTATTGTACACCGCTCCCTCTCAATTCCGTCTCCATGTGCTGCCCTGTGGAATCACCAGGAGTGCCCGGGATTGTCATGTGCTGGAGGATATGTTATTTATTTATATGACATGGGGGCGGTGTACTTTGAATGTATCTGTACTTGTCTTTTTTTCCTTCAGGTCATTCTTATACAAATGAATAATGATGATATGAGTATAACCATTTTGCTGAGGGGGACACAAGACAGTAACTGAACTGGTTATAGGTAATTAAGGCTGACAGGATACCTCAGAAGTAACATACTCACTTTGAGCTGCCTAGTCTGGGTTTGATTCCCACCCAAATAAAAACTGCCAGCCTGGTGTCTTTTTCATGCAGGGTGTTGCATCACTGTGCACCGCCGTTTTGAGGGATGTTAGTCTAAGTGTCCTGCCTGCCAGTTTTCACTCATTGATGTCAAAGGTCTCATAGTATCATTCGAAAATAGAATGTCATTGTTGGTCGGCATCCTATCTATACTCAAAATTGCTACGCTTATGTGCAGAAGCAGTACATCAATGGAATGCTCAGCCACACCTCACTAGTGATGCAACCAATGGAACAAATCATAATCGAATCCTAGTCCAACATAGATTGGTGAGAGTACAATAGGCATTTGCCACGTTTTCAAAATACCGGCCAATCAATCACCGGCCAATCAAATATTTTTTCCAATCACCACCAGAATATGGCGTGACAGGGTATAACTTCAGCCGAGGGACCATCATCTCTGTGGATGACATGAGTCAGGACGGGTACCAATTGCAAACTAAAAAGATGAAACTATCACCCGGGAATTCACGTCTTCTCTGAAGGGAAAATTCACGTCTTCTCTGAAGGGAAAATTCACGTCTTCTCTGAAGGGAAAATTCACGTCTTCTCTGAATTCACGTCTTCTTCTCGTCTTCTCACCTTTTGCCCTGTACAAGTGACTCGTGGTTGTCCCTCAAGGCCCTCTCCCCGTTGGTATCTTTGTGAATATAAGACTGTTCTTCACGGTTCTGTTTAAATATGTTTAAACTTTCCCCTGCAGTTTTTTTTATTCAGTGGTTTATTACAACACGCTGTTTTTCTTCCTATTTAAAAGGCTCCTTTCAATTTCCTCTTCAACTCATTCCATTTCAAAAAAATATTCAATCTCTTATAATTCTTTCTCACTACATGCTCTAAATTCTCATTCATTCCACCCCTCCTCTATCGTTCTTAAACGGATCGCTAACTTGAAAATCACAATAAACCCAATTTGTTATAAATGTTCATCTTTCTGAATCATCCACTTTCTAAACTCCCCCCTTGCCCCTCCCCTCCAAATCTCCCCCCTCACCCCTCCCCTCCAAACTCCCCCTTTGCCCCTCCTCCTAAACTCCCCCCTTGCCCCTCCCCTCCAAATCTCCTCCCTCGCCCCTCCCCTCCAAATCTCCCCCCTTGCCCCTCCCCTCCTAAACTCCACCCTTGCCCCTCCCCTCCTAAACTCCCTCCTTGTCCTTCCCCTCCTAAACTCCCCCCTTGCCCCTCCCATTCAAAACTCCCCCCCAACACCTCCCCTTCAAATCTCCCCCCAACCATCCCTCCCAAATTCTTCCTCCTCCCACCTCCTTCTCAAAGCTGCCTCCTCCCCACTTCGTCTCCCTTCTATCTCATACCTCCACCTCCCCAACCTTCTACTTTCCTCTGCCCCCCCCCCCCCCCTTCAAACAACCCCTCACTGTGCCTCATCCCATCACCATCAAACCTTTTGTCCTCATCCTTCCCTTTCTTGTAACTCTTCTGTAATCTCTGACACACGATCAACTGCTCTCCCCACCTCCCCCTCTCATCCTTCATCTGACCCTACCCCTCCAATCCCCTGTCCTGCACCGATGCTCCCCCTCTCTCCTCATTAACGGTATGGACCTCAAACATCCGGGGCCTTCGCTCAAACCTGATTGAACTCTCCATTCAGGTTGCTTCTGACAATCCAGACTTGATCTGCTCAACAGAAACTTTCCTCCTTCAAGATGTCTCTGATTCCTTAATATCACTTCCTGGTTACTCCCTCCTCCGGTATGATAGACCTGAGCCTCGTCCTGGTGGTGGGGTGGCTATCTTTATCAAAAACTCTCTTCCTCACTCTCCTTGCACTGCCCTCACTCCACCCCACCCCCAGGAGTACCTCTGGCTACAGCTTCCTCTCCGCTCCCACCTTTTGTTCATATGTGTTCTGTACCGTCCTCCAAACAGTGATGACTCCATTTACATTTCGCTGTCGGACAACATGGACCAACTTCTATCAACTCATCCAAACTCTCTCTTCCCCATATGTGGCGACTTCAACTGTCATCATGCCAGCTGGCTGAGTGTGGGTTCCTCTCTCACCAGCCATGGCACCTCAGCAAAGGACTTCTGCGACTCATTGGGACTGACACAATCTGTCAATTTCCCGACCCGGATCGCAGTCAATGGAGTATCTTCTCTTCTGGACTTGGTTATGACAAACTTCCCTGCAAATGTCTGCTGCTCTTCTTCTGCTCCAATCGGTTCTTCTGATCATGTGCTTGTTAAAGTGGACATCTCTCTGGCCATTCTCAGCGAGCCTCCTCCGCGTCAACGAGTCTGGCATTTCACTCAGGCTGACTGGCACGGTTTGCAAGCAGCCATCAATCATCTGGACTGGTCTCCCATCTCTACTGCCTCTGACATCAAATCTTCCTGGGAATTCGTCCAAAGCAAACTGTTCTCTCTAATGCACAGATTTATCCCATCTCGTCTTCAGTTGCCTTACCCTTCCTCCCGTCCATGGTACACTGAATCTTGTGGTGAGGCAGTTGCCCTGAAACAACTTGCCTTTGCCTCTTGGAAGCCAAATCCAACTGAAGGCAATCTCAGTACCTTCCACCAAGCTCGGAACAAGTGTGTGTCTACCCTCAGGAGTGCCAGGAAGCACTATCTCTCCACACTCAAGATTGAACTCTCAAACCTGTCTCCTTCCTCAAAATCCTGGTGGCATCTGGTCAAATCCGTTTCTGGTGTTTGTTCCCCCTCCATCCCCTCCCTTACCTCAAATGGCTACACAGTTGCCATTTGGCTACACTGCTACATTTGGCTACATTTGGCTACAATGGCTACACAAATGGCTACGTGACAAAGCCGAATGCCTCAACTCTGTGTTTGCCTCAAAATCTTGTGTCCCAAACCCATCTCTCTCTGTTCCCACCTTTCCCAGTCGAACCCAACTGCTCCTGGACTCTGTGTCCTTCTCTCCTGACAAGGTGGAGAAGTTTTTGTCAAACCTCGACTCTGATTCTGCAACTGGACCAGACGGCATCAGCCCACGGGTCCTAAAATCCTGCTCTGCCGCTCTATCTCACCCTCTCTCTGTTGTTTTCACCCTCACTTTTGCTCAAGGTCATCTGCCAGCATCTTCTAAATCAGCAAACATTACTGCTTTACACAAAAAAGGTGCAAAAACAGATCCTTGCAACTACAGACCAATCAGCCTGCTTCCAATTATAATTGGAATTTATCAGCAAAGTGCTGATAATTATCAGCAAAGTCATGGAATCCATCATTGCTTCGGATATCAAATCCTTCCTCTTCTCCAATAGCTTGATCTCTGCTATTGTCCAATATCACCAATTTGGATTCAGACCAGGTCATTCTACTCTGGACATGTTGCTTCTGCTGTCTCAACAATGGATGGAGGTCCTCAATGCCAAACAGGAAATCAGAGCTGGCTCACTTGACATATCACGTGCCTTCGATACGGTCTGGCACCCAGCTCTGCTCACCCAACTCTCCTCCTATGGTATCCATGGATATCTCCACTCATGGCTTGCGGACTTCCTCGCTGGTCGTCGGCAACGTGTGGCCCTGAATGGATTTCTCTCATCTCCCTTTCCTGTTCTGGCTGGAGTTCCCCAAGGTAGTGTTCTGGCCCCTGTGCTATTTCTGGTCTTCATCAATGATCTCTCCGACTCTCTGGAAAATCCTCTCTATCTCTTTGCTGATGACTCCACTATCTGCCGCTCCATTCCTCATCCCTCAGATCGGCAGTCTGCAGCCTCCTCACTCTCTGCAGAGCTGGACAAAATCACAGACTGGTCAAACAAGTGGAACATGTCTTTCAATCCTGACAAATCTCACACTCTTACGATGTCTCTCCGGAAAGACCGACTGGAAAACCCTCCCATCTACTTTCTCAACAATCCTCTCCAAGAAGTTCTGTCACTCAAGCTTTTGGGTCTCACTATCTGTCATGATCTTTCTTGGGAAAACCACATTTCCAAGCTGGCCTCCAAAGCCAGTCGCCGACTGGGCATCCTCCATCGTGTGAAGTCCTTCCTTGGCACACCTGAGCTCCTCACAACATACAAGGCTTTCATCCGCAGCTCAATGGAATACTGTTCCCCCCTCTGGGCTGGTGCTCCTGCCTCACACCTAGCTCGGCTTCACGCTGTTGAAACCAAAGCTTTCAGAATCATTGGAATCTCCTGCGATGAAGCTAACTCCGAGGGCCTTTCACTCACTCACCGCAGGCCAGTTGGTGGTCTTTCTGTCTTCTCCCGACTCCTCTCCGGCCTTGCTCCCCCCTTATCGTTAAACTGACAAAATCTAGGCTCTCTGCTCACCTTCACTCTTTCATTCCCCTTTTCTCCCGCCTCTGGAACAAACTCTCCCCACTCCCTTCAATCCCACACCTCCCTCCAGGTATTTAAAACAGCTGTTCACCACCATCTCTTATCTTCCCCCATCCAAAACCTTGATCTTTTCTTCCCCGCTAATTCACCCCAGATACACTTTTTTGAAATTCCAACTTCTTTCCTGGAAGTCCTTGCAGTGTTCATATGTTTTATACCTCTCCCACCTCCCCCCAAGCCCTCCCCCTCCCACATTTCTCCCGATGTCCCTGCTGTCAAATGTTGTGTTTGTGTTTGTGTCCTTCCCCCTCTCTCCCCATCTTGTCTACCACTCCCCTTAGTTTTGTGTTTTATGTGTCGGTTTGACTTTCTGTGCGATTAATGTTCGCTCTTTCACGAGCCTCGATCTTGTATACAAAAAAAAAAAAAAAAAAAAAAAAAAGGGTTAGTACATTTATGGAAACATGGCCAAGGGTGTTTGGAGAGCAAAACATTTCCACTTTGACACCCTCAAATTGAAATCACTTAAATGAATACTTCAGCATGGAAAAAAACAATAATAAAAGAGGAAATTGACTAATGCCCCTGTACTCTGCACCCTATTATCACCATCACACACTCCGTGAGAAAGGGGGATGAATTATGGGGTTACTGATTATGGGGTGAGGGGAAGGCTGACTTGTCATTGTCCCAATTTGAAAACAAAATAATTAGAGTGAGAAAGAGAGAATGTGGAGGTTGCAATGATGTGATAGCATAACCCTTTCTTGGGAATGTCACATTTTAAACAGATCCAGTTATTACGTTAGCCCACTTGTTGCATCATTACTGAATTGTGGATGCATGGCTGATGCAGTTGCCCTGTGGATCTGGGCAGGAATTTAGAAGTCAGCCAGGATGTAGACAGTTCGGATTCTTGACATCAAATCGCTCCATGATCAACTATGCGTGGATGTGGCATCTGAACTTCTTGGATTTCATCCATTCACTGGGTGCGCTTCAGTGAGCGCCTTCTTTGGGAAGGGAAAGATAGAGCCAGCGAAGTTGATGATCAAGCATGATCAGTACCTGAATACCTTTCAAGATCTGGGTAATTCATTCCTTCCATCTGATGATCCGATATCCAGTTTGGATCGATTTGTGCACCATATGTATGGGCAAGAGAAAGCAACTGATGTGATTGAGGCCAGGTAAAATATGTTCCGCCTTGGCACACATGCTGAGGAATCCTTACCCCAAATAAGGATTTTCTTACTAAACACATCATGCGGGCTTATTACCAGGTGATGATATTTCGTCGCAGCCTGCAACAGCTTCCAGAAATACCAAGTCCAAATGAGAGGATGGAAGTTGGAGGACAATGATGGATCTTCAACGCTCCAAGTAGATTTGTGTAGTCTCCTGCCAGCTCCTGATAAAATTTTGGAACTAATGAACTGCATTTGCAAGAAAGGAAAGCGGAGGCTGGAACCAAGTATGGAAGTGAGAATGGCAGCCTGAAGCAACTTGCTGCAGCGAGCTTGGCATGCATCGAACGAAACTATGCAAATGTACCAAATGCAAATATGTATTTGACAATGCCTCCGATGACTATGTAATGGACTCTGATGATGAAGATTGAAAAACATTAATTGGTTTCTTCTGTTAATCATAGAGGAGCCCATGCATTTTCCCTAAAGGGGAAACACTCATGTAATATTATACGTTGTATGAGGTTGCTAATGTTTTGCAAAAGCTCAAGTGCTCAAAATGGTCATGAAAAGTTCACCATGTGTTTGTTTTCATGTGTCTTGAAAATGCCAAGTTGTAATTCTCAAAATCTGACAATGGAAATATTTTACGACACAATGTCATATGTAGTGCTTTCTTCAAGGTTCATCTGATATTTTCTCGTCTAGACAATGCAATCAAATTGAGCAATGCCACAACAGCTTGTTAGAGAGCCACAGTGGTCTATTATATTTGAATCTTGCAAAAACATACCAATTTTCTTAACATTTCAGTGAAATGTGAAATTATATTTGAATCAGTTTCTCAAAAAGAAGTCAACGGAGAAATATATGTCTTTTTCCATTTTGAAAATAATATACATGTATAATATTCAAGAATGGTGGCCATCCATCTTTAAAAATGCTCAATTCTGATGCTGTATTTCCTGTGACCTAATTATTATGTATTTCTATGCTACAGTTTGATTAGTACCGAGTAGGCAAGTCTGGTTACATCTTACTTAAATACACGTGGGGGAAAGATAGAAACATATCTGGGGTGCAAGATCGTTTTCATTGAAAATTTCCCATTTTTAACAGATTCATTGGTATTTTATGGGTACTTTTATCCAACCTGTATGTAATAATTCCACAGTTCACAAGTATAGGGTGACAAGAAGATAACAGAAACAACTTAAAACGGTTTTGCACCACTGTCGACTTTAAGTTAAAAAAATTAAAAAAAACTCCGAAAAGATGAATATTGCATCAACGTATAGTTTGCCGAGTTGATGCATCATTCGTTATGTGTTTTCATCAACTGCACGTTAAAAAATTGTGAGCACCCCGACGTGTTTGGAGACATTGCGATTCTTGCTCGGATAGCTATTTGTAACTTTTCTGTGGTATTTTTAAGTCATCCCAAATTTTTTTGCATTAAAATCGAAATATAAGGATATATTCACTCTATGCACTGTTCAACCTGGTGGAGGTATGTGCTCTACTGAGTGTCGTTCTAGTTTTTTTTTGGTTTTTTTTGGATACTGAATCGAGGCTCGTGAAAGAGCTGACAACCGCGAGGGAAAGACAGCACAGGGGGACCACGAGGGAAAGACAGCACAGGGGGACCGCGAGGGAAAGACAGCACAGAGGGACCGCGAGGGAAAGACAGCACAGGGGGACCGCGAGGGAAAGACAGTACAGGGGGACCACGAGGGAAAGACAGCACAGGGGGACCATGACGGAAAGACAGCACAGGGGGACCACGACGGAAAGACAGTACAGGGGGACCGCGAGGGAAAGACAGTACAGGGGGACCATGAGGGAAAGACAGTACAGGGGGACCGCGAGGGAAATACAGTACAGGGGGACCACGAGGGAAAGACAGCACAGGGGGACCGCGAGGGAAAGACAGCACAGGGGGACCGCGAGGGAAAGACAGTACAGGGGGACCACGAGGGAAAGACAGTACAGGGGGACCGCGAGGGAAAGACAGTACAGGGGGACCACGAGGGAAAGACAGTACCTGGTGGAGGTATGTGCTCCACTGAGTGTCGTTCTAGTTTTTTTTGTTGTTGTTTTGTTTTGTATACTGAATCGAGGTTCGTGAAAGAGCTGACAACTG
Source organism: Myxine glutinosa (assembly GCF_964187855.1). NCBI lineage: Eukaryota > Metazoa > Chordata > Myxini > Myxiniformes > Myxinidae > Myxine > Myxine glutinosa. The sequence goes on along the minus strand of NC_136269.1, from coordinate 102,181,806 downwards.
CGAGGGAAAGACAGCACAGGGGGACCACGAGGGAAAGACAGCACAGGGGCACCACGAGCGAAAGACAGCACAGGGGGACCGCGAGGGAAAGACAGCACAGGGGGACCGCGATCGGACCTCCACTTTAATGCAAATACGGCAAAGGTTATAAAATAAGAGGTGGAAGAGGCTTGTGTCAGTGTTGCCAAGCAACCAGTTCGAGTGTAAGATCTATTGTTTTTGTTGACGTGACCTGCAGTGAGCAGGCGGTCTACTTTTATTGAAGGATATTTTCTTTCACGTAAATTTTTTGATGATTCTGTGATTTTTTTTCCTGTGTATTGGATTCAAGTTGCATCACTATGCCAAATTTCAGCTTTCCAGCCTACCTAGAAGGTATTAAATATTTATATCAGTGAGTGAGTCATTGGTTAAAAATCCCTTTATGCATTAGATATGACACAAAGACACATGAAAGCCCACAGAATCTTGTTTCTCACAGTATGAGAGTCCTTTACGTGCTTTTTTGCAAACTCCAAACGGGCTTTCATGTGTCTTTCACTGAGGAGAGGCTTCCGTCTGGCCACTCTGCCATAAAACCCAGATCGGTGGAGTGTTGCAGTGATGGTTGTCCTTCTGGAAGTTTCTCCCATCTGCACACAGGATCTCTGGAGTTCAGCCAGAGTGACCATCGGGTTCTTGGTCACCTCTCTTACCAAGGCCCTTCTCCCCCAATTGCTCAGTTTGGCCGGGCGACCAGCTCTAGGAAGAGTCCTGGTTGTTCCAAACTTCTTCCATTTAAGAATTATGGAAGCCACTGTGCTCTTGGGAACCTTCAATGCCGAATAATTGTTTTTGTAGGCTTCCCCAGATCTGTGCCTCGACAAAATCCTGTCTCTGAGCTCTGCAGGCAGTTCCTTCGACCTCATGGCTTTGGTTTTTGCTCTGATATGCATTGTCAGCTGTGACACCCTATATAGACAGGTGCGTGCTTTTCCAAATCATGTCCAATCAATTGAATTTACCACAGATGGACTCCAATGAAGGTGCAGAAGCATCTCAAAGATGATCAAGAGAAATGGGAGCCACCTGAGCTAAATTTCAAGTGTCATAGCAAAGGGTATGAATACCTATGTCAATGTGATATTTCAGTTTATTCTTTTTAATAAATTTGCAAAAATTTCTAAAATCCTGTTTTCTCTTTGTCATTAAGGGGCATTCAGTGTAGATTGATGGGGGAAAAAATGAATTTTAACGATTTCAGCATAAGACTGCAACATAACAAAATGTGAAAAAGTGAAGGGGTCTGAATACTTTCTGAATGCACTGTACGAGATAGCCCCCAAGCTCTTCCAGTCAAAAAAGGTGTGTAAAGCATCCAAGAAAAGCTACACACAGTAAGCCAACCTGGTGGAGTTATGCGCTCTACTGAGTGTCGTTCTAGTTTTTAATGCAAATAAGGCAAAGGTTATAAAATAAGAGGTGGGTGGGCAAGTTTTGCAGGTTGCATTTGCAGGCTGTTTCAAACCCTACATTATATAGAATAATATATATATATATATATATATACATACATATATATATATATAGACATATATACTACATATATATATATACAGAAGAAATATTCACAAGTACCACATATATGAGAATCCCAATGTTACAAGCCCCCCCCCCCCCTCACAACTCCCCCCCCCCCTCCAAACAGCGGGACTGGTTTCATCACCTGTTGGCGAGTCATCAGCGACAGCATCGACAAACGCATGCAACTGAGGCTCCCAAGCATTACCATGTGCAATACCAATAGCCTTGAGAGTAGAGAGATATTGTTTCCTGGCTCTCCTGAGGGTAGACACTCACTTGTTCCGAGCTTTGTGAAAGGAACTGAGATTTCCTTCAGTTGGATTTGCCTTCCATGAGGTGAAGGCAAGTTGCTTCATGGCAACCTCCTCACCACAAGATTCTGTGTACCATGGACGGGAGGAAGGGTAAGACACTGAAGACGAGATGGGATAAATGTGTGCATGAGAGAGAGCAGTTTATTTTGGAAGAATTCTCAGGAAGAATTGATGTCAGAGGCGGTAGAGATGGGAGACCAGTCCAGATGATTGATGCGCTAAGGAGGCTCTCTGAGAATGGCCAGAGAGATGTCCACTTTAACAAGCACACAATCAGAAGAACCGATTGGAGCAGAAGAAGAGCAGCAGACATTTGCAGGGAAGTTTGTCATAACTAAGTCCAGAAGAGAAGATACTCCATTGACTGAGATCCGGGTCAGGAAATTGACAGATTGTGTCAGTCCCAGTGAGTCGCAGAAGTCCTTTGCTGACCACCCAGTGTGACCCTTGCCAGAAAACTGCTTTGGAAGCGCCAACGCTCTGTAAAGAGTGTGGTGCAGATTTTTATGTATGTATGTATATATTTACACATACAAGTATATGGGGAGTACAGTATATCTTGACATACTTTGCTCAATAAATTAAAAGGATATGTATTTTAGGTACCAAGATAGATAGTATTCTGTGTGCTGATTTAATTGCAATTCAAACAACGATTTTGATGGTCTTTATGAAAACGTTTGCACACCCATTGTAACACCATTGCTGCATTTATTTCCCTGCATAGCTTTGCATTTACAGCTATGCGTTTTGCTTTGTACATTTCAAAAACAAGCTCCATTTAAATTATGAATCGGTCTTAATCACGGGCCTTACCCTGGCAGTGTGTCTCGTCCCAAGGGTATGCACAATTCTGAAAGCCATTGCATACAAGGGAGCTGTTAATGCACATGTTGCTGTGGCAGAAGAACATGTGCGAGTCACACGGTGCTGGGGATGATGGGAAGGGGAAGAGCAAGCATCAGTAATTTGGAGAATCAAAGGAAAATTGCTACAGTGCTTCTTAGCTACGACAGCATTTACAACGTGACTGGCTTTAGCAAAAGGATTCCTATGATAATTTGGAAAAAAATTGCTTTACATAATTTTTTTTTTCTGAGGGCAACAGTTCTAATTCACTAAAAAAAATCGATTTTACTTCAAAAGTGAACAATACAAGGCATTTTAAGGGCAAATCCCATTCCTGACACCTATTCCTGAAAAATCAGGTTTTGATCACCAATCATTCCACAAAATAGCACAGATTTATGGAGCAACCATACTGTGCAATCATATTTGCAAATGTACTGTGTTAGTTACTCATAAAGTTACTGTACTTCCATACCTATTGACCACTTTTACCCTTAACTGTACTATCCAGCCATGTGGTCCTTACGGTCCAAATAAGCTGTGTAGAGGAGACTGAAGTGACTGAGACGGCTGTCATTCCGTGCCCACATGCGCACAACAGCAACTCCAGAGCGTAGCGGCACGTCACTGGCCACGGTGCTGCAAAACTTCATTTTCAGGTCCTTTGCACCGCTGCCTCCATCATAGACAGCAATAAAGTTTTTCTTACATTCGTTTGAGTATTGCATCTCAAACTCCAAAAACCGGAGGTATAACTGAGGGTCAGTTGTGGGGAATGGAAGAGGAAATAAAGACAAATAAACAGAAATTATTATGGAAGGCAGAAGGCAAGAGTAGGTGTGTTATAAAGATAAAGACCATGAAAGATATGTTTATAACTTATTTCGATGAGTTCTAATCTCTAAGTATGTTGATTATAAAACTATTTACCTTTGTCCTCCATGTTCTAGGGTTCGCACTTGAAGATATGTCATCGTGGCATTGACAGTGAAAATGATGTAAATATATTGGACACACGCCAAGCTCATGGCATTACTTTTCATTAGATTTGTTTTGGTTATAAAGTCAGGTATAAGAAGAGCTACAGAACAGAGCAGAACCGACACATTGAAAAGTGTGGAATCACGTCAACAGCAGAATAGAGGGACACAACAGATTGTCAACTGGAGGAAGAATTAGTGAGGGGGAGAAAGAGTAAGGCAAGGGAAGGAGGACACAGGGGGTGAACAAGCTGGATACAAGCTTAAACACTGCAAAATAGGGGCTTAATGAACAGGAAAAGCGAACTGGTGATGAAACAGAAATGGAATTTTAAAAACAACAAAAAACAGAAAGGTGGGTGGAGGGAGAGGGAAGAAAACACAATAACAAAGGAGGGGGGGGGCTTGGGAAGGCTCAACGAGAGTAAAATAGATCATGGGAATGGATGGCGTCACTTCAATTATACTCATCCTCGCATGTGCTGCTTTTGAGATTTGGCTATTCCTGTAGTGTTGCGTGTCAAATATATTGCTGTTTCACACTCTTGTTTGCACTCATGTGCTCGGTATGATTTGTAACATACAGTACATCACCAACGTTGCATTATTCATTTATGTACAAAAAACCCAGCAACATCAATGTCGCAAATAGGGTAAATTGGGAAGGGTGGGGCAAGATGCCCCCCAACCCCCACTCATGTATTTTTACATGCTCATAAGCTCCTTTATTCAGGAACCTATTACATATATATGTATGTATATGCGTATATACATATATATATATATACATACATACATATATATATATATATATATATATATATATATATATATATATATATGTATATACACACAGACTTGGCATTTAATATGGAATTTTTTTTTTTCTTGACTTGGGTTTACTTTCTGAACTCAGTATATCAATCTGGTGAGTTTCTTTTACCCTTCAGTGATGTCTTTGTTGAAAGAACCATGTCACTGATTGTCTTTTGCAGCAAGAAGTCAACAACAGGATTATATCACAGGTGGCGTGACAAAATGTAAGGACAGGTACATTTGACGATTGGCTTCACAATCGGGTATATAAGGGTTGTTGCGTTCTGTATTAGTGGAAAACAACTGCTGCACGTCTACAAAAGTTATTGCCGCTTCCTCTGGAGATGGTCCGTCAACTTGACAATGCTGTTTGTCATGGAGTGGTGGCTTTACGAAATTCTGGCATGAAACAGCGTGCTATTGCTCGGCAGCATGGCATCACTCAAGGTCAGGTGTCAAAGATCCTCAAACGAAATGCTCAGAGGGGTGTCCCTACTCCAATACCGAGGCCAGGACGTCCACACAGAACCACAAGGAGAGATGATCGTCAGCTGCACCGGTTAGTCTGCAATGGCCGTACCAAGTCAGCCAATCGGCTTAGGGCTGAGTGGCAGCAACTGACGAATGTGCCTGTATCCAGAAGGCTAGTCAACCAACGACTGGTTCAAGCAGGCTATCGTGCCAGGCGTCCCCTGAGAAAGCCACGCCTGACCAGACAACACAGCCAGCGCCGATTGCAGTGGGCCAGAGAGCACCGTCAATGGCAGCCAGGACACTGGAATCACGTGACCGTCAGGGACGAGTCTAGATTTCTGGTCTATCGTCAAGATGGCCGTGTCCGAGTGCGCAGACAAGTGCATGAAGCCCACAACGAAGATTGTATAGTGCCAAGAGTCCAAGCTGGAGGTGGTGGGGTGACCGTTTGGGCTGCTTTTCATGCAGGGGGCAAAACTGAACTGGTTGTTCTGAATGGAAACCTGAACCAGTTCAGGTACAGGGTCATTCTGGAAGAAACATTGCTTCCATTTGCTCATGCAGC
>NC_136269.1:102158745-102171245 GCF_964187855.1 Myxine glutinosa | reverse complement strand
GTTGCATGTGACGTCATCGTCTTAGTCACGTGACCCCTTGGGTAGCAAAACATTGCTTCTGCCACCATACGTAATGTCGGCAATTTGAAACTCGTCTCACATATAAATTGCCCCCTACACGATGGTAAAGAGTTGTTGTGCTGTCGGATGTACAGCCCGATTTCATAAGTAGTGGGGTTCCCACCATGAACAAATTTTCATTTTCACTTCAAGTTTTTGAAAAAGTTTAGTTTTTGGTACCAGGTCGAAGCTTAGGGTCTAAGTAACAATTTTGGTCCGAGTGGACAAAGATCACATGGAGTCTTCATACATTCCCGCCATTTTCCAAGATGGCCGCCATCAAAATCTAATACTGACAATATCTCGGAAACTAATCAACCTAGAAACATGAATTTGGTGTCTATACCTAGGTTTTCATGGTCAAGGAATCAAATAAAACCATTTCTGACTACATCAGAGTATTTATTTGTCCCGAAATGGTAAAATTCAAGATGGCCGCCACCAAAATCCTATATCGGCTATACTTCCAAAACCACTAAACCTTCAGTCATGCTGTTGGTGTCCATGCCTAGAATTTTATGGCCAGGGAAGCAAACAGTTATGTCTCTAAATCAGTAGGTGTATCTCTGTTCCCCAAAAGTAGAAAAATAACCATGGCAATTAGGATCTCACATTTATCCTTTGTGATCATGGAATCAGCTTAGGTTGTTTGCTGGAATATCTGTGCAGTACACGAACTCATTAGCACATTTTCTAGTCGCATTATATATCTGTTGATACATCAGTATGTATCCAAATATCTAAATACAATAGCCATTGTGTTATATAAGTCAGCACACATGAATACATTTTGTATATTTGGAAATCGGTTTGGATAATTCATATGTATGTGCAACTGCTTCTGCTGAATCCCTACTTGTCAGATTTTTGTGTTATGTTATGTCCATGTATACTTGATTATGCTTGGTTATTATATACTTACATGTATTTTCTTTTCGTTCCAGGCTAGTGTGATGGCTGAGACAACGAACTGTGAGTTGTGTGTCCTCTGCCAAGAAAAAACAAACGAAGAACTTGTCTGTCCTCTTGACAACCCAGTTGGTGTACGTAGGGCGGAGGCATACAAAGATATTATCAGCCTTGTAAATCAATTCCGAGATGTTGATGCTGCACCTCACCCAAACTTGGAACTTCCAGATGAAGGATCTATGCAAGCAAATCGAGCATCCTGGCACAAAACATGTCGTCAGTTGTACAAGGCATCAGCACTTGACCGGGCAAAAACACGTTCTTCCAAAGGCTTGCCACCTCTACGAAAACGACCAAGAAGATCTAGCACAGAAACTAATCGAAATTTATGTCTCTTCTGTAATGAAGAAACGAGTAAAGATGACCATTCATTCCAAAAAGTTTCCCTCACCGAGAACATCCATGACAAAGCAGTTTCATTGGGAGAGGATCGCATTGTAGCACGGCTTGCAGAAGGAGATCTGGTAGCTATTGAAGCTAACTATCATCGATATTGCTACACTAAATTCAACCGTCGGCATTATGAAATGCTAATCAGTACAAAACAAGGTCAAGTCACCCAAGACACTGAAATCACAGTAGAAAATGAGCTACTACAATTCGTCAGTGAAGAAATTGCTGGAGGACGTAGAATCTTTGCTCTCCAAGATTTGACAGATATGATGACGGAAAGGTTGGGACAGCATGAGATTCGTAAGACAGTGAACTGCACACGCCTGAAAGAGAGAGTACTTGAACACTTCCCACATCTGACAGAAGAAAAAGGGATCCGAAATCGAGTATTCCTTGTTTGCTCAGAGACAGCTCGAAAAATCATCTCCAGCGCGAGCCAGACACCAGAGGAAGAATCACGTACCTTACTGTTGGCAGCATCAATTCTACGTAAAGCAGTTTTGGATCATGATACTGCTTTCAATTTCAAGGGGTCATTTCCTGAAGGTTGTGAGGAATCTGCTGTTCCAACAAAGCTGAAATATTTCTTTCGTCAACTGCTTACTGGTCCTAAATCATCTCCTATGCAAGACAATTCCAGGACAGTTCTCTCCATGAGTCAACTAACCATGTTGAACATCACTTCTCTTCCTGCAAACTGGAGATGTGAGCCTCCTCTTGCAGTGTTTTTGGCCTTAAAACTGCATTCCCAAACAAGGAGCAAGAAACTGGTACAACTGCTACATCAGTATTGCCTTAGCGTGTCATATAAGAGAGTGCTTACCATTGAAGTTGGATATGCACAAGCTACTGCTGAAAGAGCACATGCCAACGCTGATATAGTCTGTCCTAGCAACCTTCGTCAGCAGATTTTTACGGTTGCAGCCCTTGACAATCTAGATCACAATCCTACGTCCAGAACAGCCACATCCTCATTTCATGGAACAGGTATCTCCATGTTTCAGTTTCCTTCAGTAGAAAACCCAGGGCTGGACCAAGAACCTATAGAAATCGACTTCCATCGACGAGCATCAAGCACCAAGTGACCAATGCTGCCTCCTCTGTACACGTTTCTCCACCTATGAGCCGGAATCTTGTCACCCAACCTCCTGTGAAAGACGTGCAGCCACAGTCCATGGCGTCATTTGACAAGGAGGAACACCATGAAAAGGCCTGGATGAAAATGGTGCAGGAAAATATGCAAATGGAATTTGAAAGTGAAACTGTTCCTCCAATTATGTGGTCGGCATATCATGCTTCTCGATCGGATGCTGTGGGATCAACAGAGAAATGTATTGAAGCCATGCTACCACTATTCCGTGATAAAGCAGCTACACCAAAAATGATTCGACATGGAATGGACCTGGTCAAGAAAACAACCGAGTTCCTCAACCCACAGCAAATCCCAATCATGGCAGTGGACCAGCCACTCTTTGATATTGCCAAGAAAATGCAATGGACCTTTCCTGAACTCTTTGGAGAAGATACGTTTCTGGTGATGTTGGGAGGGCTCCACATCGAAATGGCTTTGTGGGCGACTATGGGAGATTTCCTACGAGGGTCTGGATGGCCTGAAGCCTTTGCAGAGGCTGGCATTGCCTTGACAGTAGCTGCAGCGACATCTTACTTGAGAGCAAATGATCCAATGAGAACACGGTATGCTCACCAGATTACTGTTGTGGTGCTCGATAGTCTACTGAAACGAGCCTATGAGGACGGCGGAAGTGAAATGACCTTCGACGACTGGGTCTCTGTAGCTTGCAAAGAGAAACCAACAGTGCAGTTCTGGTTACTCATTCACAAGTACGAACAGCTCATCTTCATGTTTATTAGATCACACAGAGAGCGAAAGTTCAAACTTATGGTGGCTACTCTGCAAAACCTTGTGCTTCTGTTCTTTGCACTTGATCACCAGAATTATGCAAGGTGGGTTCCCGTATTCATCAGAGACCTTGAAAGTCTTCCATCTAGCATCCAAGAGGAGTTTGAAGCAGGTCACTGGGCAATAAGTCAAAGCAATCATCGTTACTCTTCCATTCCGATTGATCAAGCACACGAGCAGGCCAACAAACGGGTGAAAGGGGTTGGGGGAGTGATCGGGATCACAGAGAACCCTGAGATGCTAGAACGCTGGATTGCAACTGGTCCAGAAATTAGCCGTGTTCTAGAGCAATTCACTGATGTAGATGACGACGAAGATCAAGAGCTCCCTCATCACGAGGAAGGAAGTACATCCCAGCACCGATTTAGGCGTCGTGTCACAAATCTCATGGATGTGCTGCAAAGCAGAGGGAATCCCTTTGAAGAGAGTAGTGCAGAACTAGTTACATTAGACAATAAAGTGTGTGTTGACAAGTCTGCCGCCACATCGGTCCGTGTCTTAGAATCTAGAGGACAAGAGCAGTATGACCACTTTCGGAAGAATGTGCTGGACTCAAATGATGTACCTCTGGCAGCTCCGATCAAGAAAAACAACTTGCTGCTGTTCCATGAGGAGAAAACTCGAAAAAAGACAGCACTTCAGAAGAAGGTGCAGCACTTCAAACAACATACAGAGCTGTATGGACAAGCATTCATTATGGTTGATAGCTGGGGTGGAAATTTGGAGGAATTTTTCCGTCACGAATCCTCCTCATCACCAGATGCACTGGCTTCTGATGGGTCCATCAACTCTTGCACCAAGTCAGATTTATTGGCGTGCATTATGGAAGCAAGTGCAAGTACCGGACTATCCGCGGATGAGGAGCTCGTCGCACCAGATGATTATGGGGTCATCGTTATTGATGGTGGTGCACTGATCCACTCTCTTCCTGGCACAACTGTCCAAGGCAAAACATTTGATGAATATTTCACCAAAGTATTCTGCCCAAGAATCCAGCATGAGTTGAAAAGAGCAGCGAGAGTGGATATTGTATGGGATCAGTATCGCACAATGTCAATCAAAGCGACCACAAGAGAAAAGCGAGGAACAGGCACACGACAGCGAGTATCTGGTTCTGCCAAAGTGCCTGGAAACTGGCAAAACTTTTTGGCTAATGCCGAAAATAAAAAAGAGCTCTTCTCATTCCTGTCAACAAGCATTGTGCAAACACCATTCCAAGATGGCAAACAGGTTTATATCACTTCTGGTGACCAAGTCCTCAATGCAGGGAATGGACCGCCCATGGGACGATGTAATCATGAGGAGGCAGACACTCGTGTCCTGGTACATCTTCTTCATGCCCTCCAATATTCATCACTGGGAATGGTCTATACTGGCGACACAGACGTTGTCGTAATACTTCTGTGTAACTTCCACCACATCAAGGCGGTGAATCCGGAGTCAGATATCTGGATTTCTTTCAAAGCAGGAAAGACAGTCAAAATGATCTCCCTCAACAACATTGCCTCAAGTTTGGGTGTGACAACGTGCAAAGCCTTGGCTCTCTTTCATGCATTCACTGGATCAGACAGCACGTCAGCTTTCAAATTCAAGGGCAAGCGATACTGCTTCAAGCGGAAAGATGAGGTTCCACCCCTCTTGAGTGAGTTTGCGACAATTGCTAGCACCCCGTTTCTTACATCGCCAGAGTTGAGGGAAGTGGTGAATCACTTTGTTTGCAAAATGTACTCCAACGAACCTATCACTGATGACACCAACGTTGACCTTGTTCTGTCACAGGACTAGGGATGTGGAAAGAATACCCCCTACAAGTGATGCGCTGGACCAACATCTCAAAAGGAGTGTCTTCCAGGCGAGCATCTGGACTACAGCGCACGAGCCACTGGCACTAGTCCCAAGCCCAAGCAATCATGGATGGATGGAAAAAGATGGCCAACTGGTTCCCATCTGGACCACGTTGCCCCTTGCCAGGGATGTGTTTGATCTAGACGTAAAATGCGCGTGCACAAAACCTTGCTCGTCATGCAAGTGCAAAAAAGCTGACTTGAAGTGCTCACGTTTATGCAAGTGCACATGTCCCAACTAAATGACCATGATGGTTGTGAGAATGAGTAATGATTTTTTAGTTGCACTTACCTAATCAATCAAATATCACTAAGAACAATGAAAATAGAATGTTCGGTTTATATTCATGGTATTTTATAGAATTTACGTTCGTATGTGCTTAATTGTTAACATGCATAATTCTGCTAAATTCTGCTATAACGTTTGTTGTGTAATTTACCATTTCGGGACAAATAAATACTCTGATGTAGTCAGAAATGGTTTTATTGGATTCCTTGAACATGAAAACCTAGGTATAGACACCAAATTCATGTTTCTAGGTTGATTAGTTTCCGAGATATTGTCAGTATTAGATTTTGATGGCGGCCATCTTGGAAAATGGCGGGAATGTATGAAGACTCCATGTGATCTTTGTCCACTCGGACCAAAATTCTTACTTAGACCCTAAGCTTCAAAATGGTACCAAAAATCAAACTTTTTCAAAAACTTGAAGTGACTGATGCCCCAGGCCCCCCCCTAAAGGGATCGGGCTCGTCATTCTACCGTTTTCCGGACGACACAACGCGCTAAAACGGATTCATGGCTGCCTTGACTGCAGCACTCAGGTGAGAATATGGCTCATGAGGTTGTTACCTTCGCTCACGAAGCGAAAAGCAGGATTAGGCATTTGGTTACGTACTTGTGGAGTGTGTGTGGCATACGTGTGGAGTGTGTGTGGCGTACGTGTGGAGTGGGTGTGGCGTACGTGTGGAGTGTGTGTGTGGCGTACTTGTGGAGTGTGTGTGGCGTACGTGTGGAGTGTGTGTGGCATACGTGTGGAGTGTGTGTGGCATGCATGTGGAGTGTGTGTGGCATACGTGTGGAGTGTGTGTGGCATACGTTTGGCATACTTGTGGCGTACATGTGGAGTGTGTGTGGACTGTGGAGTGTGTGTGGCGTATGTGTGGCGTACTTGGGGTCCATAGGCAGATGACACAGCCTCAGTTTCTCGCAATACCGCGAAAACGCCTCAACGGGCAAGCTACGGGCGTAAACTGACTGGCCCGTCTGATCAAACAACAGCTTTCCCGCCATGTGGTTTATGCCACCCAAGATGGCGGCCGGAACCGGTTGCCATGGACGACGCTCACGCGATGCAAGGCCTCTATCGGCTGGATATTGTCATTTATTGAAACGAAGACGTTCTTTGTCGGGTTCGTGTGAAGCAACCAGAAGGCCTAGAGAGCTGCGGGTGGTCTTGTTAGTTAGACCTGGATCCTATCTCGTTTGTCATGAAGTTGTAAGTGTCTGTAATAATCTGGTGGACTGGGAGAAGAGATCGTGGGAGACCATCGGCCTGTTAGACCACTTGCGCATGTGCAGTGTTGACGCGATGAACACATTGGAATGTTTGACGGTACGGCGAGGCGATCTCGAGAACGAAATGGCAGTCTATAATATGCTTGAAGAACTTAATGATTTTCAGAATAAATACATTTTAAAATAACTTAAGCTTGTGTTCATTATTTACAAAAAAAAGGCCAACAAGTCCCATTGGCTGTCTTTAATTTCTCTCTGGACGGCGCCATGGCAGGTGAGGATGACCGCAAGGCATGAGGACACAAAAAACCTCTATATGTGCAATCCATGCTTTTCAAAAAAGAAAAAGAAAAAAAAAACTGCATCGCCGCATCAATTCTGGAACTTTGGTCTGACCAGAGACCAGCAATATATTTTTTTTTGGCCTAATGCACAAACACCATAAAAATTAAAAACGAAAAATGAGCAAAATGATAAAAACAAAGAAAAATTTAATAACTCGAATATTAATGTTCAACAAATGGACAAGGGATATAATGGGGGACATGTTTGTGCTGTTGTGTTCGTGTTTTTTATTAAACTATTTATAGATAGCAATTGTTTATGTTAGATACGATGTCTAGATACTGAAGATGTAACCAGGACAGTTAGAAAGGGATGGCAGGTGGGGGAAATATTGCTCCACCCTACCTTTTGACCCTACATGGGTCAAAGCTTTTTAGTTTACATTGTATCCCACTGATAGGCCGGATCTGGATTTGGACCTGAACCAAAATCTAATCAGCTTGTTCTTGTCACCTAACCAACTCATCCACCAAGTTTTGTGACAACTTGTCCACAACCTTTTGAAATATCATACTATATATCGCTTTTGGCCCCATCTCTCAATTGTGAAGAATCACTTTAGAAATTAAAAAAAATTCTCATATCCGGATCCGGATTCGGACCTTCACCAAAGTCGAATCAATTCGTCATTGTCACAGACCAATCCTGTCCACAAAATTTCATCTGAATCCATCCACAACTTTGAGATATCGTGCACACAAAGACAGCGGTGAAAACATGTACAGTATAGGTAAATCTATATAAATAAAACACAGTTTGTGTGTGTGTGTGTGTGTGTGTGTTAGTGTGTGTTAGTGTGTATGTGTGTGTGTGTGTGTGTGTGTGTGTGTGTTACCGATAGACTCCTAAACGGAGAGGCTCACGTGCTTGATATTTGGCATAGACGTGGCCATTGAGCCTGGGAAGGACATGGCCTACCTAAAAATATTTGACGAGATCCATATTTTTTATTCATATTTACCTCAGCGCATTTCAGCGAGGAACATTATACACGGAATCTCAGCCGGTGTCAGAGCAGCTCGCTGATTCGCTCAGAGCGATCACGTGATGTTCCATCCTCGCTGCCAGACCACTGAACGGAAAATATATAGAATGACCATTGCCATTCACACCACATAGGTGGAGATGCAGCTATCGGGCGCCATCTTGGTTGGCACTCGATGCTGGGCGATGGTGATTTCCGTCACGCGTTTGCACGTAATTCAGAGCGAAAAGCGATTGCGTTTTTTCACCTTTTGTGCGATCGTGTTTTGTGTCGATTTTTGTCGATTTTGTGCGATATGAATTAAACGTCTTTGAAACAGCTGTGAAACGTCTTTCCACAACCCTTCCGTAACCGATTGGAGCAGTTTATTGGCGCACAAAATGGCATTTTAACAGTTGTCTGGCTTTTAAAATCTGGGACACGTTCAAAACAAACGAGATCCGCGAAGCGGGTTGGTCGAGTCGTGCTAACCAAGATGGCGACACGGCGGCTACACTTTTCACGGAGTATGAGCGTTCTATATATTTTCAATTCAGTGCACCAGACTCGCTCACGTACTTGATTTGTGGCATAGACACGTCCATTGGGCCTTCATGGTGTAATTTGTGTGAGACTTTTGTCCGAGTGAGCTTGAGTCGAGAGGGCGAATGTACGGGTTGGGAATGTACGGGTCTCCCTTCCCCCGCCCAGCAACGCCGGTACTGGAGGGCGTCACAGGATCGGTGAGTCTCCAAAATCCTCTTCGTGCTGTTGTTGCGAAGATGCAGGACGATGTCGCGATTGTTGTGCTGCTCTCCTCCCATGAGAACTGCAACGTCATTGTTGACTGGCCCTCCCCTTCCTCCCCTCCCCTTCCCCCCTCTCCCTCCCCTTCCCCCTCCCCCCTCCCCTTCCCTTTCCCCCCTCCCCCTACCCTTCCACCCTCCCCCCTCCCCCTCACCCCCCCGTTCCCCTCCCCCGCCCGGCAATGCCGGGTACTTCTGCTAGTATACAAATAACTTGACGATTTTGTGACCTTGACGTTTTTACCTCAAAACAATCGGCTTCTAGCTTTGAATTGGTGAATCGATTCCATGACCAAATATGCAAATTCTTAAAATTTCAGTTAAATGGGATGAAAATTGACGATTTATGTGACATTGACCTTTGATCAAATTATTAATTTGTCTTCTCCATATTCTCATAATAAAGCTTTGTTGAAAATTTGATGACAAAAGCTAAAATGGTAAAAACGTTATGGCCCAGACAGACACACAGAAGTAATTGCAAAACCTAGTCTCCCGCTGCGTGAGGGACAGGCTAATAAACGGTGGAGAAATACATCCATCGTAATATACGATATCTGAACTCGGGTCCCAGCACGGGGCATGAGTTCAGATGCGATGCTTAACAGGTCAACCCAATGTGTTTCACCTCAAACTGCCATCAGGATGGCTTTAGAGGAGTTTAGACTTTGTAAAATAACGAAAAAATAATAGGATTCAAATCAAAGGGAATATTGAAACGCTGCCTAATCCAAGTCATTGGGCGTGAACAAAAGACATGACAAATACCAAGTCAGTATCCCTGTTGGACATTCTCAGTGGGTGTGGGTAGATTAAAATTTAAAGATCTATGATATAATTTAACTTTAAAATGAGGAGATTTAAAAGATCAGTAAATGAGTCAGTTTTGTTATTTACCATATCGTTTTGTTACCATATCGTTAACGATAGCACTGTTGTATCATGCGAATATAACATTGGGTTGTGTCAGTATTGCAGTAACTTAAATAGCATGTCATGCAATATCATGTCATGGGGAGGGTAAACACAGAAATTTTAATTCAATCAGCCATGCCACTTCCTTCATCAAGAAAGTTAGTCACAATTGATCTGCCTAACAGCTGTGAACGCACAACTCAAACGCCCACACCGGCTTGCATTCTGATAACCGGGTTACAATAGATCACAAAATTGCACCAAACATTTCATTACAGTACCATGTGCATGCGAAGTGAAAAAATGGGTTAAACAATTGGTTCACGTCTGTCTGTTTGTCTGTTTGTCTGTCTGTCTAGAAACATCAATTTATGATCGAGGAACAACTTGATTTCAATTGAGTTTAGAATAGGTACACCGTTTCCCTGCGCATCGTAAGAGGCGACGAAGGGTTGGCGTCAGGAAGGGCATCCGGCCATAAAAACATTGCCTCAAAAAGGAAACCATGATTGTCATGGGGCCCGCAAGGCTAACCCCCACTCTAGTGGGGAAAATGGCCTTAAAACGATCATTCATTCATTCATTTTGACCACAAATCGGAAGATGAATCAGAAAATGAACCTGTACTTTCGCAGGACTTTGGCTCTGAATTTGTCCCAAGCGCACATGTGGAGAGGTGGAGTGAGATAATTTTTACTCTGCCTGTCTGGCAGTCAAACAGAATTGAAAATAATTCCAAACAGAAAATTTACTGTTTTTAATGACATCATAAAGGACACAAACAACAGGCACGAAGAACAAATGTGGCGCGCCACGTAAAAAGGGGGCTTGGCTTACGGGTGGTCAGAAAACGATGAAAAGTCAGTTTACCCAAGGAACACCCATAAGCCCCCTTTTCCCCTTTTCACGTGACCTGCCAAAAATGTAACATGTTAAATAAGGCTGTGTAAAAGAGGCTGCGTCAACGGCGGTAAACTTCCGAATTTTCTTTTCAAAACCTTTAAAATCCTTATGTATTTCAATTACCAGAGTCGGTGATGTAATGGTTATAGCATCCACACCGAGTCTGGGAGGCCGGTGGTTCAAACCCCGGCCAAGTTATACCAAAGACTTAAAAAAACAATGTATGCGTTGCTTCCTTGCTTGACGCTCACCATTTAGGAGGATAGATCACAGACAATCCCCACCGGTTGGTGTCCATGGGGATGAGGAAATTCCTCTTGAGGAATTGCCCCACTGAGTGCGGTGAGAAAAGCGGCGCCATTGTTGACGTCGCTGGTACCAAAAGTATCCCTGGAAGTGACGGCAGTGACGGCACTTGCCTTAACCTCAGTGGCTGTGTTAAGTGTTTGTCTCATCAGTGTGTGTGAATGGCAGCACCATTACAAGCCTCAGACCTTGTACTCATTTGTATAAAAAAAGAAAATCGAATTATATAGTTGAACACTGTAGAACACAAATCGCATTTTTGGCACTTTCAAAACACTTCCATTTAGCAGTACTTGGACAAAATATTACGACATTTTACATCATCTCGACCAATCAAATTTGCTGCTCACAGACCACGCCCATGTCCTTTTTTCCTCAAGACTGAATGGGGTAAAGTGTTCTATGAACTCTGTAGTTACTTGTATAACCAGCTGCACTAGTTATTCGTTATTACAATAACATTACAGCACTGGTGGAATCACCATTCCATGTTTGGTAGTTTCCATAACATTTGACTGTCAGTTCCCAATAAATGCCAAGGCCACTTTCATGAGGCAGTGTACATCAGGTTTGATTCGGGACAGCTGATTTGTGCAAAGCGACTCGATAAGTCAACGATATTTCCATTCCTATTATGTTCTACTAGCAGAAGTACCCGGCGTTGCCGGGCGGGGGAAGGAGGGGAGGGGAGAGGGGGGGAAGGGGAGGGGAGGTGGGAGGGGGGATAGGGGGGAGGGGGGAGAGGGGGGATGGGGGAAGGGGAGGAAGAGGGGGGGAGGGGGAAGGGAAGGGGAGGGGGAAGGGGGGAGGGGAAGGGAGTGGGATGGGGGAGAGGGGGGGGATGGGGAAGGGGGAGGAAGAGGGAGGGAGGGAGGAAGAGGGAGGGAGGGGGGGAAGGGAGGGGAGGGGGGAGAGGGGATGGGAAGGGGAGGGGAGGAGGGGGGGATAGGGGGAAGGGGGAGGGAAGGTGGGAGGGGAAGAAGGGGGAGGGAGGGGGAGAGGGGGATAGAGTCCCTTTATAGAGAGAGTAGCGACAACTAACGATTTTACGCCATTTTGAGTCCATTCAGTGCGGAGCCGCCGTATGGCGCTAGTGCATTGAACCGTGTATTCCATTATGTTCTCTATGTATGAGAGATGGGAATGGTCTTTTCCATGTTGATAATGAACAAATTATGTGAAGATGACACAATAGAAGATTTATGACAACTAAGAGCCATATGATAAAGAAGAAAATCACAGAGCTGGTTGTGATTTAACAGTCACAGACATTTAGAACCATGACAAAGAAGGAATGAACTAGACAGGTACACGTGCTGCTTATTTCAGCCTCATTTTAATTTCAGGGAGGCGAGAGCGAGACTCGAACTCTCACCTCCCTGCTTATACATGTACATTACAATGTTAAGAGTTATCTTTGTATTTCTGCAGTTGTTTAACCTTGTTTATCGTGTGTGGGTATATATTTGTGTTTGTTTAATTTTCATATTTAAATTATTAATCTAAACTTTGCTGCATGTTGCCAATCATATATTTATCCCACCAAAAATAGATT
>NC_136269.1:102036245-102156245 GCF_964187855.1 Myxine glutinosa | reverse complement strand
CACATAAAAACATAACAATCATGCCGTTTTCAATATTTTATTCTGAATAATTTAAGGTGAAAGTTTTTGGGAATTTTAGGCATATTTTCACCTCAATTTAAGTATGGAGCTATAGGTCCATCACGGACAGTGTGGATGACGTTTATGTTTTCTAACGTACAGTCATTGTTCTGAGAAGACCTCTAGCGATCTTTGCGTCAATAACGTGTGTAGGACCCACGTGATCGGATCACTGACTCAACCAATCACTTTTTTTCACTTTGATCACTCAATTTCATCAATGGATAATTGCTAATGTCATACCAATCATTATTTGATCTCACATACCTTAGAATATATGCCAATGTATACATATACACAAAGAATATATATTAGGGGGTGCTTACCTTAATTCGTTGTGTAGGGGTGCTTAACTTAATTATTTGTGTATATTTGTGAGTCTCAATGAGGATGTAAAATTAAATGAAACAATCAAATAAAGAACCTTTTATAACACGTTGTAGCGGCTACCGCTGAGTTTACACAATCGCCTTGCACCTACCAAGGACGCGGAGCGATCACCATGCCGGGCTCGTCCAGGACGCCCGGGCAGGCCCGCGCTCAACTTGCCAGGCCTCGGCCGGGACGCCCAGGCATGCCCGGGCATGCCCGCCCTCGACTTGCCAGGCTGCAGCCAGGACGCCCGGCCACGCCCCCTCTCGCCTTTCCCGGGCAAACGCTCCGGGATAATGTGTGTATATATATTGCTGCCCAATAAACGGGCTTTTCAGAGTACCCGAGTTGTTTTGTGACAATAAAGAAACTCGGACGAATTCCAGCTTTTTGTCGTGTCCATTCTTCCGATTGACGTGGGAGCACAGCTCCTACATTGGTGACCTACCGACATGGACACGGCAGTTGCCCTTAAACTGCCTACCTTCTGGGAGGCTCACGCGGCGGTTTGGTTCGCCCAGGCGGACTCCCTGTTCGCCCTGCGAGGCATCACGGCCGACGACACCCGCTTCCACCATGTGGTAGCAGCGCTCGGTTCAGCCACCGCGGCCCGCGCCTTGAGCCTCCTCAAGAGCCCGCCAGCCGCTGACAAATACGGCGCTTCCTGTGCGACACCGGCGCCCAACTGAGCGTCATACCCGCCTCTGATCAGGACAGGCAGTCCGCGGTTTGCGGCCCCTCCTTGGTTGCGGCCAATGGATCGGCCATCCGCACCTTCGGCCCACGCAATGTCACCCTCTGCTTCGGCGGCCAACGCTTTAATTGGACGTTTGTAACCGCAAACGTGCCCATGGCTCTGCTAGGTGCCGACTTCCTCTGCGCACACGGACTGCTGGTGGACGTCCAACGGCGTCGCCTCATCAACGCCGAGACCTTCAGCTCCCTGGTATGCACATTGAGCAGCTCCGCTCCGACCGAGCTAGCATGCGCCCTACCGGCGGAAAACGAGTTTGCTTACCTGCTCACGGAGTTCCCGGCCCTCACGCGGCCGACGTTTTCGGCCGTCGCAGTACGACATGGGATCGAGCACCACATACCAACCACGGGCCCGCCGGTCTACGCCAGAGCCCGCCGCCTCGACCCAGCCAAGCTCGCCGTGGCCAAAGCCGAGTTCGATGCTTTGGAACACCTCGGCATCGTGCGGCGCTCCGATAGCACATGGGCTTCGCCACTACACATCGTCCCAAAGCCAGGGGGTGGCTGGCGCCCACGTGGCGACTACCGCCGCCTTAACGACGCTACCACCCCCGACAGGTATCCGATCCCGCACATCCAAGACTTCTCCGCCCGTCTGGCAGGACGGGTCATTTTTTCAAAAATCGATCTCATACGGGGATATCACCAGGTACCTGTCAGGGTGGCCGACGTCCCTAAAACGGCCGTCATCACGCCGTTCGGCTTATTCGAATTCCTACGGATGCCATTTGGCCTCAAGAACGCGGCTCAGGCGTTCCAGCTCTTGATGGACGGCGTGCTGCGTGACCTGCCGTTCCTCTTCGTTTACCTGGATGACATCCTCGTCACCAGCCCCCATGCCAACATCCCACCACGGTGACCCCCAGTCCTACGTCCCCCCAGCGCTTTGCACAGCGGAGTACGTTTTTGTGCGTCATGACGCACATCGGGGGCCACTCCGGCCGCCGTACGACGGGCCCTTCCGGGTCCTGCGACGGGACGACAAGTCGTTCGTCATCGACATCGGCGGCAGGTCGGACCGGATTGCGGTGGACCGCCTCAAGCCGGCGCACGTGGACATCGACTAACCGCCATGGTTGGCCCTTCCGCCGCGGCGAGGCCGCCCCCCGTCCACGGTGCCCCCCACTCGACCACCCACCACCACACCGGACCCCCCCCCCCCCCCCCCCATGACCCGCCAGGGGTCGCTTCGGCCGGGTCATCAGGACCCCCCTCAAATTGACCCTGCCGGTGCAAGTCGATTCTGGGGGGACGTGTGTAGCGGCTACCGCTGGGTTTACACAATCGCCTTGCACCTACCAAGGACACGGAGCGATCACCATGCCGGGCTCGTCCAGGACGCCCGGCCACGCCCGCCCTCGACTTGCCAGGCCGCGGCCAGGACGCCCGGCCACGCCCCCTCTCGCCTTTCCCGGGCAAACGCTCCGGGATAATGTGTGTATATATATTGCTGCCCGATAAACGGGCTTTTCAGAGCACCCGAGTTGTTTTGTGACAATAAAGAAACTCGGACGAATTCCAGCTTTTTGTCGCGTCCATTCTTCCGATTGACGTGGGAGCACAGCTCCTACAACGTCATCATTGTTGCTGCTGCCATTATGGTTGTGGTTGTTGTTGTTGCTTGTGTGCTCCTTCCATGTACTGTTTTATATTTTTCAATTATTTCGAGAAATATTACTGCATATAATTTTGTTTTTGTGTGCTCCTTCTGTGTCCATCACGCTTTATTTCAAAGGGTAGTAGAATAATAAAAATGTCACTGTTGTTACCGCTGCATCAAAGCTCCATTTCCTGCTTTTTCTTCTTCCATTCCGGAAAGACGGGCTTTTAAAACAGGCATCGTTATGGTTAAATGGACACAATTTTTTGTTCCAAATAAATGATTAATTGAGGCTGTTAAAGTACTACTACCACCAGCATTACTATTAGTACTTCAACTAATAATGAGAATCTAAAACTCATACTCCGAGTACACAATATATTTTTCTCGAACCTAGTCTGAAGCCTTTGGGGAAATATTATTGGGAAATGAAAATGGAATAAAAGCATGAAAAACAACAAAATAGACTAAAAATGAAAATGGGTAAAAGAGCATGTAAAGTGCAACAACAACGGGGAGATATAAACGCTGTATGAGAATATACCTTGTAATAAAACTATGACAATGTCGTAACTGCGAACAATGTTCGCACAAGATCTGCCTGCAACCCTCTTATGGTTAAACTGCCAAAATCAAGACTCTCTGCTCACCTTCACTCCTTCATTCCTCTTTTCTCCCGCCTCTGGAACAAACTCCCTCACTCTCTTCAATCCCACTCCACCCTCCAGGTCTTTAAAACAGCTGTTCACCACCATCTCTTATCTTCCCCCATCCAAAACCTTGATCTTTTCTATCCCCGCTAATTTCACCCCAATTCCACTTTTTTGAAATACCAACTTCTGTCCTGGAAGTCCTTGGTGTCCTTGTGTTTTATACTTCCCCCACCCCCCCCCCCCCCCTCTTCCCACGCCTCCTCCCCCCAAGCCCTCTCCCTCCCACACATCTCCCTGCTCTTAAATGTTGTGTGCTCTCAAGTGTTTGTGTGCTTCCTCTTCTCTTGTCTTCCTCTGCCTCGGTCGTCGTTGAGGAAACGACCGCCGGCGGTCGTTGAGGAAAAAGAAAATAAAGAAATTATAGTTGCAATCGGGGTTAAGGAGACGGCAGAAGCAGAAATCAAATCGGAGGAAAAGATGGAAATTGTGCAAAGTCTGTGTTCGCATCACGATGCCGTACTTGCTAACCCCAATGGAAGTTTGCAGTTGGTGCAGGAGAGGAGGATCCCGAAGGTAAGCAGGATTGTGTATGGCGCGAAAAGGTTTGGCGCGAAAGGATTTTCCACGCGCTTGGGATCCCGGCGTCACCCGGGCGCTTGTGGAAGGTCCGTGGTGCGCTGTGTGAAAGGAAATGGCGCGAGTGTGAGGAAAAGGTGTGCGCCGAAGCACGACTGTGATACAGAGTGTGGAAGTGAGAGTGAGTGTGACACAGAGTGTGAGTTGGCTGAGGAGCGTGTGCGGGAATGCACACCAGAGCGCGTGATTGGGTGTGCAGCAGGAGATTGCACACCCGTGGGTAGGTGTGCGCTGAGTGGGTGTATGCAAGAGTGCACACCCGTGAGTGTTACGGAGTACATAACGGAGGAGTGTGCGCAAGAATGTGCACGAGAGTGTGTAAGAAAGGAGTGTGCACGAGAGTGTGTAAGAAAGGAGTGTGCACGAGAGCGTGTGGTGGCAGAGTTAACGGAGTGTATGGGATGTACAAGAGGCACCAGAGCGCCTCGATGTGTGAGTGTAGAACAGGTCGCGTATGGATGTGAGAATGCGATCCGAGCATCGACGCAGACCGGGGCAGCGTTTAGGCCGACGGATAGCCGACGCGAGTCCTCGGTGCGCGGGGTGCTTTGTGTGCTGCGGGAGCCGGCGGGGATCGTTGCCGCGGCGCTCTTGCAAGGAGCGCCGTGCACGATTCGGGCCGGGCCCCGCCCTGTATGGTCGGTGCCGCGTCGTAGCGGCGAACGGCACGATTCCGGGGGAGGAAGGCCAGATCGGACCTTCGCCCCCTGGTGGGCGCGGTGCTCCGACCGGGGGAGGTTGGGTCATCATGCCGGAGACCGAAAGGCTCCGCGCCGGGATGGCGCCTGGAACCTCGGTCCGAGTATGCCTCCTCCCCAGAATCAAAAATGCCGGACGGACCCAACCTACAGGAGACCAAACACCCGCATGCATTGCTCGACTTTTTGAAGCCGAGCTGTAAAAATGTATTTCCGCACGAAGAGGCTCAAGTATAGCGAACGGATAGTGATAGTGATGGCGAATGGTATCCGGTGTAGAGGGATGGTAGATCTACCATCCCTCACATCGTGTCTTGGGGCAGAGGAGCAGTAGAGTATGGGGTTTGGCAGTGTGAACTAGTGAGGGCGGGCTAGGATAATTGTTAGGGACTTAGAGATGACTTTAAGAGACTTGAGATTTAAGTAGAGACATTATACAAGTAGAGGGGACGTAGTAAGATTAGGTGGATGATAATGACGAGGGATGTGCTAGTGTAAAGGGATGACAGGGAAAGCACTAGTATTAGGGGAAAGAGTTAGCTAGATGATGCTGTGTGTGTGAGCTTGAGGATGCGCTTTAGGCGCAAATGAGGCATTGTGAATGAGAGTCTTGGTGGTGATGGTGAGCAAATGAGGCAATGCTCGTGAATGATGTGTGTGTGTGTGTGTGCGTGTGTGTGTGTGTGTGTGTGTGTGTGTGTGTGTGTGTGTGTGTGTGTGTGTGTGTGTGTGTGTGTGTGTGTGAAAGTGTATGAGTAGAGTATTGAGGATGTGTGTAATGGCGTGGAGTAAATGGTGTGTGGAATGAGGGGTGTGGAGTGCATGGTGCGAAGGAGTGAATGGGGGGAGGATGGACCCCTTCACGAATACCCGGGGAGGGTAGTTTAAAGTTAGGTAGAGGGAGTAGGTAAATTTGTTTGGATATTGACATCTGTGGTGCAGGTAGTAGCAATGGAGTGCTTTGAGGGGTGCATAAGTGTGTGGAATGGCTGGGCGTGTGAGCCTGTTGGTAAGTATGGTTATTGGGGAACTCCGCCACTGGTAGTCTGTCGGCCAGGTGAGGCCGCAGGTAGGCTCTGGGAGCCAGGTAGAGTCAGTGTTCAGAGTTAGAGTTCAGTGGGGCCCGAGGATCCTAAGGAGAAGACCCGGGTAGCCCAATGCCAGAGGGGGCATTAGTGGGGTGAGAGAGCCAGGAGGGCCTTCCTCAGGTTAGGGTAGTGTGAAGGAGCTAGGCAAGCTCGGGTGGCAACGTCAGTGGCGGAGGTGCGCAGGTAGGTAGACCTGTTGGTAGAGCCACACGACCCAGCCCCGAAATTGTGCGAGGGCACAGATAGAAAAATTGGAGAAGAGAGACCCCAAATTGGGAGGCACCACAGTATGGTCAATGGGAAATGGTTTTTAGAACCACATAGTATAAAGTGGCCAATTGGATTGGCAGGGCAAGACCCCGGGTGGTTTAACTGTGTTAATGTCAATTAGAAGGATAGTTAGGAATCTTCGCACCATCCACATCCACTCACCGAGGTGACAGGACTCCACACCAGGTTTTTGCAAGTATTTGGAATGTAAGACGCATCATGACGTGGGTGAGACATTGTGTTTATTCCATCCCTTCCTTCTTGGGAGGGATTGGAGACGAATTTGGTTTAGGGAGATAGGGGAGATATGGGAGACGAGACGGTAGAGACGAATTTGTAAATTGTGTAAATACGAGGAAGGGCAAGGGTAGGTAGATTGACATGGGGGGTGACGTACGAGTAGGGACGAGCTTTCTCAGCTCGCTCTCCCGCACCCCTCATATCGCATTGCCTTGTGATTGTGTGTACCCTTGCGCCCTTGCCCCCGCTAACCTCTGCTTTGTCTTCCTCCCCACTCATGGACCCATGGTCTTTTGTCGAGGGGAGTGTGCAGGTGTCCTGAGCCATGCGGCCGCACTCTTGCATTGCACCCTGCTGCCTGCTGCCTGCACTGATACACCATATGGACCACACGTTCTGTGGCCTGGCACCTTTGCTGGAGCAGACCATTGCTGCCAGCAGTATCTTGCTTGCGGACCAGTTCTTGAGTGGTGCACATGCCATGCAGTCGGACCACCTACGCTGGCCCTGCTGGCCAAAATAAAAAGCGGACACGGGTTGTGCCCTTTTTATTCATTAATCTTTGGTGTGCCCGGACAAGAAGACATCGAGTCTAACGATGGCACACGGAAGAACTTGAAGTAAGAAGATCCAATGGCCCAGCAGTCAAGCCAAGCACAAGGCATCATTAATAATTATTTCTGAAATGTTTTTGTGCATTGATGATTGTGCTTTTTGTGCATTTTTTTTATTATGGTGCATTTATTGTGAATATGGGTGTATGGTGTATTGGTGCAGTGCATGGCAATTGTATTTCCTCTTTTCAAAATTCCTTCTTGTTCCCACAAAAGACAGGTCCCTGGGTTGTAGTTGTAAATAATTAGTTAGTCTCTTGTAAATAACATGCTCCACACCGGCTTTATGTGTAGTTTGCGAATAATTCCGTAATTCGGTTAATTGTGGGCGTGAGTCAGTTTGGTAGTACACAACGCAGCAGGTGGGACATATCTAGTGTTAAAACTGTCGCACTCAGGGCAGTAGGTTAAAAGTAGAGGGAAACTACACCTAAGTGTCACACTAATTGTTAAAGAGTAGTCCCGACCCAGGTATCGGAAGCCGGCTGTCCTCACTGATATGTGGTTCGGCTCGGGTCAAACCTAGCGAAAGGAGGGGTGCAGTGTTGCGGTTTTGAGAACCCACACAGGTAACATCATTAAAGGTTAAAGGTTGCACCCCATAGGTAGGCCACATGCAA
Source organism: Myxine glutinosa (assembly GCF_964187855.1). Taxonomy (NCBI): domain Eukaryota; kingdom Metazoa; phylum Chordata; class Myxini; order Myxiniformes; family Myxinidae; genus Myxine; species Myxine glutinosa. The sequence continues at coordinate 102,148,638 of NC_136269.1, read as the reverse complement.
CACGTAGGTCACCTTATGACGTTAGTTATTTCATAGTATGTGTTTAGGATAAGGCCATATCCAATAGTTGCATCTGCGTTGTGTAAAACAAATAAGAGTAGGCCCCGTTCGTCCATTTAGCAGCCTCCCTTCAATCGACGCCATTAAGCGCTAACCAGTCTGTACATCGCCCTCGCCATTTAGGCTGCCAGCAGCCTTCACAAACTCGTTGGGCTTCCGCTCAAACCAACCCAAAAGCCATGAGGTAAGGCCCGAAAAGGGGGCGGAGCGCAAGGGTGGAGGTACGGCCACGTCAAGCAGCCATCAAGGCGGAACCGGTAAGCCCTCACCAGCCAACCAGGGCTCGAGTGACATCGCCTGACAGGGTGTGGCTGGACATTCCAGAGGGTTCGCTGGGCGTGGCAATATAACTTGTGCGAGGCCCCCACCTCAGTTATGAGGAGAGAGAGGGCTTGAACAGATCCCAAAAGAACGTGCGCTGAGTTATGAGCTTGAGTCATGAGCGGGGAGAGAGAGGCGCTTGACCTGATCGGAGTTGAGTTACGGGAGAGACGCTTGAGTAGTTACGAGAGGGAGAGACGTGCTGTGGCAATCAGCTTTACAAAGGGCGGACACGCGGCACGCATTGCAGAGGACTGCAGCGTGCAGAAGGACATTGGGGAAGTGGCGCATCGATTGTAACAATACCGGGCGCGCGTATAAAGGCACCGGTGCAAGTATTACGTACGCCAAATCTAATCGCCAACCGATGCCCCGAGATATAATTGTCCGCATCATGCCGACGCCACGGCGAGAGCTGCCTGCCGTATTCCACCATCTGCACGGTACGAGTCGGGGACCGGACGAGCTGTGGACCCTTGGACCCTCAAGACCACCATCTACAAACCCTGTGTGAGTGACCCTGAGAGTGAGTCTGAGAGTGAACGGGCCCGTGTCCAGGGAATAAGTTAAGACTGTTATTAAGGCTGCCCTGTGTATCTGCTTCTTCCTCTTCCCTGTACATTCTTTTCTTTCTTTTCCTCTTCTAATTGTACAAAGTGTTAATAAATTACCTGTTCTTCCTGGTTTCCTCTCAATTCGACCGCATCAGTCTTTTCTTCAATTGGGTAAGCGTGGCACGATTATAACCACTCCAATCGGGTTAGTTCCTACTAACGGCCCGAATCGCGGCTCGCTTCGCTTGGCGTGTACACTAACGCTGTGGTTCGGGTGGGGTTATCTCCTTGCTTCACGGTCGGTGTTAGTACTTAGGTAATAGGACTAAATTCGACCAACAACCCTATTTAACACCGACCGGAAGAAACATGATAGCTCCGGATTGCGTCGGCTAGTAAAAAGGACAAGGGGATTAATCTCCCCTTGATAAGGGGAAGGCCGACGTCGAGATCCGCAACAATATATATATATATATATATATATATATATATATATATATATATATACATATACATATATACATATATATATATATATATACATATATATATATACATATATATATATATATATATATACATATATATATATACATATATATATATATATATATATATATACATATATATATATACATATATACATATATATATATATATATATACATATATATATATACATATATACATATATATATATACATATATACATATATATATATACATATATACATATATATATATATATATACATATATACATATATATATATACATATATATATATATATATACATATATATATATATATATATATATATATATATATATATATATGTATATATATATATATATATATATATATATGTATATATATATATATATATATATATATATGTATATATACACAAAGAATTAAGTTAAGCACCCCTACACAACGAATTAAGGTAAGCACCCCCTAATATATATTATTTGTGTATATGTATACATTGGCATATATTCTAAGGTATGTGAGATCAAATAATGATTGGTATGACATAAGCAATTATCCATTGATGAAATTGAGTGATCAAAGTGAAAAAAAGTGATTGGTTGAGTCAGTGATCCGATCACGTGGGTCCTACACACGTTATTGACGCAAAGATCGCTAGAGGTCTTCTCAGAACAATGACTGTACGTTAGAAAACATAAACGTCATCCACACTGTCCGTGATGGACCTATAGCTCCATACTTAAATTGAGGTGCAAATATGCCTAAAATTCCCAAAAAATTTCACCTTAAATTATTCAGAATAAAATATTGAAAACGGCATGATTGTTATGTTTTTATGTGACCATAATATCACTTCTCCAGAAAATATAGCCATATCATGGGTATATTACACTGTTTTGACGACAACAAACTTGTAATGTGCGAGGTTGTAAAAAAACGGGGGGGGTGCTTAACTTAATTCTTTGTGTATATATTGTTACATATTTATGTGAATGTATGTGGATTACCATTCAGGTCTTTGCTTATCCGTGTGTAGTATATTAAGGGTTGTTGTGATTGGAGGGTCAGGAGCCCTTCTGAACAAGTGGCCGGAAACGGAAGTGACCGGAAACGGAAGAGGAAAAGACACGAGGAAAAAAGGACGAGTATTCTTCTTCCTCGCCCCGCACTGACGAAAGGTGGGATTGATTGAGCCGTGTGGAAAAGCGGCGTTCCGAAGCCCGCCTGGCGAGAGGAATCACCGGGACGTGTACCTGCCCGGTGGAGACGTCAAGTTGACGTGGGGCCGTGCATCGACCCCACGTCTGGCACCGCTCCCAACACCGTCTAAAAAGACGCGTACGGGTCGCCCGTTGGGGCCTAACACGCCTGGCAAGCGGCGTGGGGCTTTTGGCTTGCTTTCCCGTCCCCGCGTCGCGTGGCCGCGAGGGGCTGTAGCCGGGGTGCCGGGTACGATACCTGCCCGGTGGAAACACGTCCACCCGGGGTTCGTTCAACCGCCCGAGTGCGGCGACGCCGACTATCATCTTGGTCAGGAGGGGCCCAGAGACATTGTGCGGGACCGAGACCAAAAGGGTGTCGTGAGTACTCACCGGGACACACGTATATAAGATGGCCATCTTACTCATAGGGAATTGATTGTGGCTGGGGAATTGTTGATGGTAGTGTATTGTTGATTGCTCGGGGAAAATCTCCGTGGTTGTGTCATTGAAATATTGTTGATGGTTGTGTATTGTTGATTGCTCGGGGAAAATCTCCGTGGTTGTGTCATTGAAATTGTATGGTATCATTACCATTGAAATATATCCTTGAACGTCAGTTGTCTCTTGGGTGAAATTCATATGGATTGCGTGGCGAAAGCGCATATATAATACAGCTTTCTGGCGAAGTTCCTCTCACGGTCCGGGGGTCACTGAGACCAGGTATTCACCGAGGGGACCACGTAACAGAATTGGGGGCTCGTCCAAATTACGATTTGCGGTTTCGCAATTGGGTCTACGTCCGGGATTTAAAATTGTATAAAATAATAAAATAATAATTTTTTATTAATTAAAATTTATTAATTAATTATTAATTGGTAAAAAAATTTTTGAGAAATTGGGGTAAAGTCTTGGGTGAAGGTTAACAGGTGTTAACGATAGGCACCATGGCGTTTGTGGCACAGAACTTTGGGGTAACCCCGAGTGAGGCACAGTTCCGAGCGTTGCTAAAGTCGGACCTCTTGAAATTGGCCAAACATTTTAACTTGGAGGTCCGAACTAATTTGAGGAAGGCAGAGTTGCAGGCCACGGTGATACAATCTATGGTGGGATTAGGAACATGGGACGAGTTAGCCTGGGAGTGGCTACCCGAAGAACCAGAAGACGTTGAGCTCCGGAAACTGGAGTTGCAATTACGGAGCCAGGAACGGATTAAAGAAGAAGAAAGGAAAGCAGAAAAGGAAAGAGCAGAAGAAGAAAGGAAAGCAGAAAAGGAAAGAGCAGAAGAAGAAAGGAAAGCAGAAGCGAGGAGAGAAGAGAAACAAGCAGACGAAAGGAGAGTGGAACGAGAACTCCAGGAAAGGTTAGAAGGGAGAAAAGCAGAGGAGAGGAGAGCTGCAAGGGACCTCGAAGCAGAGGAGAGAAAAGCGGAAAGGGAATTAAAGGAACGTGACATGGAGCTTCAGCAAGAAATCAAATTCAAGGAGCTGGAGTTAATGAGAGAACGGGGAGAGGCACCACCCTTGCTGACGGGGTCGACACCTAACCAGAAAACCTGGGATGTGGGCAGACATGTGAGGCTGGTTCCACCGTTCAGTGAAAAGGAAGTCGCGACAATTTTTCCCACACTTTGAGAAAGTGGCTCGACAATTAAACTGGCCGGAGGAGGCCTGGACCATACTCGTGCAAAGTGTGCTGGTGGGGAAAGCTCAGGAAATTTATTCGGCGCTACCAATGGACCAATGTGCAGATTATGAGGTACTGAAGACGCACATCCTCAAAGCGTATGAGTTGGTTCCGGAAGCTTACAGGCAAAAATTCAGGAATGCCAGGAAGAGGGAGAGTGAGACCCATGTGGAGTTTGCCAGAGTGAAAGAAAACATGTTTGATCGGTGGTGTGAGTCAAAAGGAGTCGGGAAAGACTTCGAGACATTGCGGGACTTGATCCTGGTGGAGGAATTCCAGCAGTGTGTCCACGAGGACATCAAAGTGTACCTGCAGGAAAAGAAGGTACCAAAGTTGTGGGACGCAGCCACCATGGCAGATGATTATGCCTTAACCCACCGAATAGGGGTCCACGAACCTAACTCCTCACCTAGATCTCCACAGGGGAGGTGGGGAACAGCAGGTGCGGAGAACGACCATACATGGCGGCGGCCTCGAGATGATTATGGGGACAACTATGATACCCCACCGGTTCGAAATCAGAGGGATGCGGGCCCAAGACAAACTTATAGTTCGGGGGGCCCGAGGCAGACCACGAGTTTTTCCTCCGGGCCTACTTGCGCTTTTTGCAAGAAACCTGGACACTTGATGTCCAGTTGTTACCGCATGAAAAGCGAAGACCCAGAGCGGAGTCCGACTACTACGACTCCAAACGCAATGGCCATTGTGAGAAATCGCCATCAAAAGGGTTACCAACCATTTATTTCAGAGGGGTTTGTGTCACGGGATGGAGCCTCGACTAACCGGAAACCGGTTAGGATATTGAGGGACACAGGGGCACATCAATCTTTAATGCTGGAAGGCATTTTGCCATGGTCCGAGGAGACGGCAACGGGGGATAGTGTTCGTTTACAGGGGATCGGGGGCGGTGTTGGTGCTCCCCTTCATGTCATCCATTTGGAGTCCGATTTGGTGTCAGGACCGGTCACCGTCGGTTTACAAGCCACGCTTCCTGTAGAGGGTGTATCTGTGGTTATCGGGAATGATTTGGCCGGGGGTCAAGTTTATGGTAACCTGAGGGTTGGTAAAGAGCCCAGCAGGGAAAATAACGCCACACCAGCTCGGGATGGCGACAAAAGTGCCAAGTTATTTGTAGGGGGACTGAACTTCAAAACAGAGGAAGAAGTTCTGACCTCTGTCTTCAACAGATATGGGCCGCTGGTGGAAGTGCGGTTGGTAAGAGACTGGGAAACGCAACAGTCAAGAGGGTTCGGCTTTGTCACGTTTGCCAGCACAAAAGACGCCAGAGAGGCAGAGAATAATTGGAATGGCAGGGATTTGGAGGGTCGGACCATAACAGTAGGGAAGGCATTTCGTAGACGTCGAGAGGTCTACAGGAGAGGACAACTGGGCGGTAGTGTTGGTGGTGGCCGCAATCAATATTATTATGGAGGCTCCCTGAGTTACGGCCGCTCCCGAAGGAAGGATTGGCAAAGTAGTGGCCGAGAAGGAGACCGCTATTCATGGGACTACAGGGACAAGTGGTCCCACCCTAATTATTAGGGAAGTTCTGAGAAGTTGAAGCACTGAATGCGGCGGAGCCGCCGAGCCAAGATTCCTACACGGATTAACCGTGAACGCCGTTCCTAAAGGCGTCCATGTAGTGAACTTTCATGCACGGACTAACCGTGAACTCCACGTTCCTCAAGGCGCCCATGTAGAGAACTTTCCTGCACGGACTAACCGTGAACTCCACGTTCCTAAAGGCATCCATGTAGTGAATACTCGGCTTGGCCTCCCAGAAAAAGTGCTATCGAGTGGCTTAACTTTGGATCTGTGATCAACCCCTTAACCTTCATTCACAAGAAACTGGCGGTCAAAGTCAGAGGGTCATGAGATGGAGTTTGATTTGGCAGGGACAATGTCGTTGCTGGTGCTTAGTCCAGAGTGAGTAATCTGGAGGGGTTGTGGTGAAATTTTGGTTGCTTTATTTTTAAGTGATAACTGTGCCCGGGGGCAACTGATAATGTGGGGGGGTTGAGTTATCTGGTTTGTTTCTCTAAATTGGCCGGCAAAGAAAGTTTTCGCTGGGTTCAAACTTTCTTTCTTGAAGGGGGGGAGTGTTACATATTTATGTGAATGTATGTGGATTACCATTCAGGTCTTTGCTTATCCGTGTGTAGTATATTAAGGGTTGTTGTGATTGGAGGGTCAGGAGCCCTTCTGAACAAGTGGCCGGAAACGGAAGTGACCGGAAACGGAAGAGGAAAAGACACGAGGAAAAAAGGACGAGTATTCTTCTTCCTCGCCCCGCACCGACGAAAGGTGGGATTGATTGAGCCGTGTGGAAAAGCGGCGTTCCGAAGCCCGCCTGGCGAGAGGAATCACCGGGACGTGTACCTGCCCGGTGGAGATGTCAAGTTGACGTGGGGCCGTGCATCGACCCCGCGTCTGGCACCGCTCCCAACACCGTCTAAAAAGACGCGTACGGGTCGCCCGTTGGGGCCTAACACGCCTGGCAAGCGGCGTGGGGCTTTTGGCTTGCTTTCCCGTCCCCGCGTCGCGTGGCCGCGAGGGGCTGTAGCCGGGGTGCCGGGTACGATACCTGCCCGGTGGAAACACGTCCACCCGGGGTTCGTTCAACCGCCCGAGTGCGGCGATGCCGACTATCATCTTGGTCAGGAGGGGCCCAGAGACATTGTGCGGGACCGAGACCAAAAGGGTGTCGTGAGTACTCACCGGGACACACGTATATAAGATGGCCATCTTACTCATAGGGAATTGATTGTGGCTGGGGAATTGTTGATGGTAGTGTATTGTTGATTGCTCGGGGAAAATCTCCGTGGTTGTGTCATTGAAATATTGTTGATGGTTGTGTATTGTTGATTGCTCGGGGAAAATCTCCGTGGTTGTGTCATTGAAATTGTATGGTATCATTACCATTGAAATATATCCTTGAACGTCAGTTGTCTCTTGGGTGAAATTCATATGGATTGCGTGGCGAAAGCGCATATATAATACAGCTTTCTGGCGAAGTTCCTCTCACGGTCCGGGGGTCACTGAGACCAGGTATTCACCGAGGGGACCACGTAACAATATATATATATATATATATATATGTATATATATATATATGTATATGTATATATATATGTATATATATGTATATATATGTATATATATATATATGTATATATATATATATATATATATATATATATATATATATATATATATATATATATATATATATATATATATATATATATATATATATATATATACAGTCATCCCTCGCTATATCGCGGTTCACTTTTCGCGGCTTCGGTACATCGCGGGTTTTTCTCGCTAGTATATGTAAAATGATATCGCCGATTTTTCGCTATATCGCGGGATTTTGCGGTATAAATGTATTTTTATATACCATTATTTTAAATATTTTTGTGGTAAAATAAGCATTTTCTAGCCTAAAAAATTAAAAAACGTAAAGAAATAAGAAAAATACAGTATTTAAAACATATTACAAGAAATAAAATACTGTACATAGTGTACAGTAGAAGGGTAGACAAAGAGTCGTGCGTATGGAAAACGCCAGTACATTCATCATCGTCATCACCTTCATCGTCATCAGTACTGCACAGCTAATTCATCATCATCTTCATCACGCAAGTTGTAGTATTGAAGAGCCGGGGCTCTTGCTTGATACGGACGAAATGACGGGCAAGACACAAACTCGTCCGAGAAGGTATTTATTCTCAAAACCAACTCGGGAACACTGAAGTCTGAAAAGCCCATTTATCGGGCTGCATTATAAAGCACAACCAGAAACCGAAAGCCACGCCTCTCAAGCGTGGCGTGCTTCGGTGGTCACGTGATCAACAGGTGTAGCTGATTATACCCGCAAAGCGCGGCACGCTTTAGCGGTCACGTGACCAGCCACTCTCGCGCCGGGAATCCCCGCCGGTGACGTCACCGGCTGGAGCAAGGAGATTCTGATGCTGGTCTTGCTTGGGGAACCCATGGGTAGCTACAGTATCTTCAATGGTGAGTACCCATTAGAATTTTATATGTTGTTAAAATTACGTATGTTTAAGAGTGTAAAAAGTGTTTAAGAGTATAGGAAGTGTTTATAAGAGTATGGGAAAGGTTAATAAGAGTGTGGATTATGTTCAGAGTGGGAGTTCATAATGCTTTAAAATATAAAAAAAAAAAAAAAAAAATATGGTCGCTACTTCGCGGATTTTCGTCTATCGCGGGGGGTTCTGGAACGTAACCCCCGCGATAAACGAGGGATCACTGTATATATATATACTAGACGACCCATGACCCGTTGGGTCAATGTTATTATATATAATTAAGGGGTTACCATGGTTACAGTGGGGGTCAAAGGTCAACCTATGGCGAAGATATATAATTTTCTCACACTTTCTAATAGAGAGGCAAAATGCCATATAAAACTAAATTTACTGGTTCTAATTGCTTTTATTTATCAATCCTCACATAGAAGAGCAGTTTTTAGTAATGAGCAGTGAGGAGAAGACCCCTCAGCCAATGATGTCGCCCCTCGGCCAATGATGTCGCCCCTCAGCCAATGATGTCGCCCCTCAGCCAATGATGTCGGCCCTCAGCCAATGATGTCGCCCCTCAGCCAATGATGCCGCCCCTCAGCCAATGATGCCGCCCCTCAGCCAATGATGCCGCCCCTCAGCCAATGATGCCGCCCCTCAGCCAATGATGCCGCCCCTCAGCCAATGATGCCGCCCCTCAGCCAATGATGCCGCCCCTCAGCCAATGATGCCGCCCCTCAGCCAAAGATGCCGCCCCTCAGCCAATGATGTCGCCCCTCAGCCAATGATGCTACCCCTCAGCCAATGATGTCACCCCTCAGCCAATGATGCTACACCTCAGCCAATGATGCTGCCCCTCAGCCAATGATGTTGCCCCTCAGCCAATGATGCCGCCCCTCAGCCAATGATGTCGCCCCTCAGCCAATGATGTCGCACCTCAGCCAATGATGTCGCCCCTCAGCCAATGATGTCGCCCCTCAGCCAATGATGTCGCCCCTCAGCCAATGATGCTACACCTCAGCCAATGATGCTACCCCTCAGCCAATGATGTTGCCCCTCAGCCAATGATGCCGCCCCTCAGCCAATGATGTCGCCCCTCAGCCAATGATGTCGCACCTCAGCCAATGATGTCGCCCCTCAGCCAATGATGTCGCCCCTCAGCCAATGATGTCGCCCCTCAGCCAATGATGTCGCCCCTCAGCCAATGATGTCGCCCCTCAGCCAATGATGTCGCCCCTCAGCCAATGATGCTGCCCCTCAGCCAATGATGTCGCCCCTCAGCCAATGATGTCGCCCCTCAGCCAATGATGTCGCCCCTCAGCCAATGATGTCGCCCCTCAGCCAATGATGTCGCCCCACAGCCAATGATGTCGCCCCTCAGCCAATGATGTCGCCCCTCAGCCAATGATGTCGCCCCTCAGCCAATGATGTCGCCCCTCAGCCAATGATGTCGCCCCTCAGCCAATGATGTCGCCCCTCAGCCAATGATGTCGCCCCTAAGCCAATGATGCCGCCCCTCAGCCAATGATGTCGCCCCTCAGCCAATGATGTCGCCCCTCAGCCAATGATGTCGCCCCTCAGCCAATGATGTCACCCCTCAGCCAATGATGTGACCCCTCAGCCAATGATGCTACCCCTCAGCCAATGATGCTACCCCTCAGCCAATGATGCTACCCCTCAGCCAATGATGCGACACCTCAGCCAATGATGCTACCCCTCAGCCAATGATGTCGCCCCACAGCCAATGATGCTACCCCTCAGCCAATGATGTCGCCCCTCAGCCAATGATGCTACACCTCAGCCAATGATGCTACCCCTCAGCCAATGATGTTGCCCCTCAGCCAATGATGCTACCCCTCAGCCAATGATGTCGCCCCTCAGCCAATGATGTCGCCCCTCAGCCAATGATGCTACCCCTCAGCCAATGATGCTACCCCTCAGCCAATGATGCTACCCCTCAGCCAATGATGCTACCCCTCAGCCAATGATGCTACCCCTCAGCCAATGATGCTACCCCTCAGCCAATGATGTCGCCCCTCAGCCAATGATGCTACACCTCAGCCAATGATGTCGCCCCTCAGCCAATGATGCTACACCTCAGCCAATGATGCTGCCCCTCAGCCAATGATGTCGCCCCTCAGCCAATGATGTCGCCCCTCAGCCAATGATGCTACACCTCAGCCAATGATATCGCCCCTCAGCCAATGATGCTACCCCTCAGCCAATGATGCTACCCCTCAGCCAATGATGTTGCCCCTCAGCCAATGATGCCGCCCCTCAGCCAATGATGTCGCCCCTCAGCCAATGATGTCGCACCTCAGCCAATGATGTCGCCCCTCAGCCAATGATGTCGCCCCTCAGCCAATGATGTCGCCCCTCAGCCAATGATGCTGCCCCTCAGCCAATGATGTCGCCCCTCAGCCAATGATGTCGCCCCTCAGCCAATGATGTCGCCCCTCAGCCAATGATGTCGCCCCTCAGCCAATGATGTCGCCCCACAGCCAATGATGTCGCCCCTCAGCCAATGATGTCGCCCCTCAGCCAATGATGTCGCCCCTCAGCCAATGATGTCGCCCCTCAGCCAATGATGTCGCCCCTCAGCCAATGATGTCGCCCCTCAGCCAATGATGTCGCCCCTAAGCCAATGATGCCGCCCCTCAGCCAATGATGTCGCCCCTCAGCCAATGATGTCGCCCCTCAGCCAATGATGTCGCCCCTCAGCCAATGATGTCACCCCTCAGCCAATGATGTGACCCCTCAGCCAATGATGCTACCCCTCAGCCAATGATGCTACCCCTCAGCCAATGATGCTACCCCTCAGCCAATGATGCGACACCTCAGCCAATGATGCTACCCCTCAGCCAATGATGTCGCCCCACAGCCAATGATGCTACCCCTCAGCCAATGATGTCGCCCCTCAGCCAATGATGCTACACCTCAGCCAATGATGCTACCCCTCAGCCAATGATGTTGCCCCTCAGCCAATGATGCTACCCCTCAGCCAATGATGTCGCCCCTCAGCCAATGATGCTACACCTCAGCCAATGATGCTACCCCTCAGCCAATGATGTTGCCCCTCAGCCAATGATGCTACCCCTCAGCCAATGATGTCGCCCCTCAGCCAATGATGTCGCCCCTCAGCCAATGATGCTACTCCTCAGCCAATGATGCTACCCCTCAGCCAATGATGCTACCCCTCAGCCAATGATGCTACCCCTCAGCCAATGATGCTACCCCTCAGCCAATGATGCTACCCCTCAGCCAATGATGTCGCCCCTCAGCCAATGATGCTACACCTCAGCCAATGATGTCACCCCTCAGCCAATGATGCTACACCTCAGCCAATGATGCTACCCCTCAGCCAATGATGTCGCCCCTCAGCCAATGATGTCGCCCCTCAGCCAATGATGCTACACCTCAGCCAATGATATCGCCCCTCAGCCAATGATGCTACCCCTCAGCCAATGATGCTACCCCTCAGCCAATGATGTCGCCCCTCAGCCAATGATGTCGCCCCTCAGCCAATGATGTCGCCCCTCAGCCAATGATGTCGCCCCTCAGCCAATGATATCGCCCCTCAGCCAATGATGTCGCCCCTCAGCCAATGATGCTACACCTCAGCCAATGATGCTACCCCTCAGCCAATGATGCTACCCCTCAGCCAATGATGCTACCCCTCAGCCAATGATGCTACCCCTCAGCCAATGATGCTACACCTCAGCCAATGATGCTACCCCTCAGCCAATGATGCTACCCCTCAGCCAATGATGCTACCCCTCAGCCAATGATGCTACGCCTCAGCCAATGATGCTACCCCTCAACCAATGATGATGATGATGCTACCCCTAGACGACCCATGACCCGTTGGGTCAATGTCAGTTTGAATAGATATGAGAATAGAATTAAAGCGAACGCTGGACATCATCAGGGAGATTATTTGAGCCAGCAAGCCATAAGGCTCACCTCTCCAGCGTTCTCAATCACTTACCTGTGACACGTGATTTCGGCCCTTATCTCCGATCACGTTGACGGAAATCACCACAGCATATCGTCAAGATCCCTCCAAAAAGCTCGTCTTTGTCACATACATCACGCAACGTGCGATCCACAGCCTCGACACTCTCTCTCCTGATCATAGGACACTCATCCCACACGATGAGTTTTGTACTTCGAAAGAGGTCTGCGATAGTGGGATTTTTATCGATGTTGCATACGCCATCTTCCCTCGATGTCAGAGGGATTTGGAACCTTGAGTGCGCTGTTCTTCCACCAGGCATGAGGGTAGCAGCTATGCCCAGATGAGGCCACCGCAGGGGGCAACTTCTCCACTCGCTCTCACTTTAGAGAGAATCAGGTTAATAAGAAACGTCTTCCCTGTGCCTCCAGGCACGGCAATGAAAATCATTGATGACTGATTCGTGCGGATGTTGCTATTCGCGTCCATAGACGTGAGGTGTGATTCGTTGCCCGCGTCCGTAGCGCCGTCGGAGGGTTGATGGGTCATTCCATGTCAAATCATCAAAGAATCTGCCGTCACCTCTCAGATTTTTGTAAAACTTTGGGAACCAATTGGGACCCATGAAAAACGGCAAGAACTCAAATATTTTTGCTAACAGCCTCTTAATTAGTGAGATACAGACTAACGAACTTTGGACTAATTAGCACGACGTCGCGAATTCAAATGGCCATATCTCTAAAAGTATAACACCTAGAGAGCTGGTTTTGGTGTCATTTTAAAGGTATTTTCATGCCCTATGAATTTGTCTGGGCAACATTCTCCTACCTCCAACCACAAAAAAGTTATCACAAAATATAAACTTCAATTGTGAATCCCCCAAAAATGTATCCTTCAAATTTCCTCAAATTCATCCCAGAGGTACCTTAGGATGTCAAGAAGCTTCCACATAAATTTTGTGATGGGCACTCTAATAGTTTCTGAGATATGAGCAATAATGTACATGTACGTATGGCATATAGGTTCGAAAACTTTTCTTCAACTGCTTCAAGATGAACTTTTCCTTGGCAGTCGTCATTTTTCTGCAGCTCCTTCAGAAGTGAACTGCCAATTTCTGTTGGTGGCAGGCCTAAGCATTACACTAAGCCAACTTGGACTTTCCCTGGGGATCTTAGACTGTGAAAGTTGCATCACCTCGAATTACCCACATGGGAAATCCCAGTTGGAATTCCCCAGATGAGAATTCCCCTCAGGCCCAGTTGAAAATGAAAGTATATGATACTTCAAAGCAATTGATGGTTGTTCCCTGTGTTCCCTGTCATGGCTAGGTTAGAATGATTAATTGTATAATACATTACAAATGCTGATTTTCGAACCTATATGCCATACGTACATGTACATTATTGCTCATATCTCAGAAACTATTGGAGTGCCCATCACAAAACTTATGTGGAAGCTTCTTGACATCATAAGGTACCTCTGGGATGAATTTGAGGAAATTTGAAGGATACATTTTTTTTGGATTCACGATTGAAGTTTATATTTTGTGATAACTTTTTTGTGATTGGAGGTAGGAAAATGTTGCCCAGACAAATTTATAGGGCATGAAAATACCTTTAAAATGACACCAAAACCAGCTCTCTAGGTGTTATACTTTTAGAGATATGGCCATTTGAATTCGCGACATCGCGCTAATTAGTCCAAAGTTCGTTAACCTGTATCTCACTAATTAAGAGGCTGTTAGCAAAAATATTTGAGTTCTAGCTGTTTTTCATGGGTCCCAATTGGTTCCCAAAGTTTTACAAAAATCTGAGAGATGACGGCAGATTCTTTGATGATTTGACATGGAATGACTGTGATACGACATTCTTCCTGCAAATAGTATTGTGTTTGTGCTATCGTTTTGCCGATCATCAAATGACAAATAAATTACATTGTGAAAATTAATGATTTCAAATAAACCTATTTAAAGTGTATGCGCATATAAATAATAAAAAAAATCGAAGAAATATCTCTCGGTAATTTCCTGAAACATATTTTACTTCCGGGTAATAATGTTGAATGAAATAACGAAGATATATACTGTATGCCTGTTATTTTAGGCGGTGTATTTTCGTATATCAACGTGGCGCGATTTTTTAAATATATCTCTGCAATTTCCCGTGTGTGCGTGAATGTTCTCAATTATTTATTTTACCGAGTCTAAAACCATCGATAAAAATGAAATCAGATGGAAGCGGTAATAATAAAAAAAATCGAAGAAATATCTCTCGGTATTTATATTTCCTGAAACATATTTTTGCCGATCATCAAATGACAAATAAATTACATTGTGAAAATTAAAGATTTCAAATAAACCTATTTAAAGTGTATGTGCATATAAATAATTTTAAAAATCGAAGAAATATCTCTCGGTAATTTCCTGAAACATATTTTACTTCCGGGTAATAATGTTGAAAGAAATAACGAAGATATATACTGAATGCCTGTTATTTTAGGCGGTGTATTTTCGTATATCAACGTGGCGCGATTTTTAAAAGATATCTCTGCAATTTCCCGTGTGTGCGTGAATGTTCTCAATTATTTCTTTTACCGAGTCTAAAACTATCGATAAAAATGAAATCAGATGGCGACTTAGATTGAAGATAAAGGCGTGAAACAGACTCAATGGCCTTGAAGATACAAGCCTTTCAGAATTCATTTCGTTCTATAAACGGAAACTTTCATCGGATTTTCTTCCCGTTTTTTTTCAACCGAGTCTAAAACTATGTTAGCGACTGTGAAAAATGAAATGATATATCGAATTTGATTTGAAATAAAACAGAGAGAGAGCAAGACACCACGGGCCTACAAAACAGGCCTCAAAGCTATGCGAGTTAATAAAATGGTGGATATTACTACTCTCTCAAAGGGGTAAGCCACGCCCCCGGACCGATCGAATGTTACATACAAACACGCAAGATTTCAATTTTATAATTATATAGACTTGACGACCCATGACCCGTTGGGTCAATGTTATTATATATAATTAAGGGGTTACCATGGTTACAGTGGGGGTCAAAGGTCAACCTATGGCGAAGATATATAATTTTCTCACACTTTCTAATAGAGAGGCAAAATGCCATATAAAACTAAATTTACTGGTTCTAATTGCTTTTATTTATCAATCCTCACATAGAAGAGCAGTTTTTAGTAATGAGCAGTGAGGAGAAGACCCCTCAGCCAATGATGCCACCCCGCAGCCAATGATGTGACCCCTCAGCCAATGATGTCACCCCTCAGCCAATGATGTGACCCCTCAGCCAATGATGCTACACCTCAGCCAATGATGCCACCCCTCAGCCAATGATGCCACCCCTCAGCCAATGATGCTATTACTCAGCCAATGATGTGACCCCTCAGCCAATGATGCTACCCCTCAGCCAATGATGTTACCCCTCAGCCAATGATGTTACCCCTCAGCCAATGATGCTACCCCTCAGCCAATGATGCCACCCCTCAGCCAATGATGTGACCTTCAGCCAATGATGCCGCCCCTCAGCCAATGATGTTACCCCTCAGCCAATGATGCTACCCCTCAGCCAATGATGCCACCCCTCAGCCAATGATGCTACCCCTCAGCCAATGATGCCACCCCTCAGCCAATGATGTGACCCTCAGCCAATGATGCTACCCCTCAGCCAATGATGCTACCCCTCAGCCAATGATGCTACCCCTCAGGCAATGATGCTACCCCTCAGCCAGTGATGCTACCCCTCAGCCAATGATGCTACCCCTCAGCCAATGATGCTACCCCTCAGCCAATGATGCTACCCCTCAGCCAATGATGCTACACCTCAGCCAATGATGCTGCCCCTCAGCCAATGATGTCGCCCCTCAGCCAATGATGCTACCCCTCAGCCAATGATGTCGCCCCTCAGCCAATGATGTCGCCCCTCAGCCAATGATGCTTCCCCTCAGCCAATGATGTCGCCCCTCAGCCAATGATGCTACCCCTCAGCCAATGATGTCGCCCCTCAGCCAATGATGCTTCCCCTCAGCCAATGATGTCGCCCCTCAGCCAATGATGTCGCCCCTCAGCCAATGATGTCGCCCCTCAGCCAATGATGTCGCCCCTCAGCCAATGATGTCGCCCCTCAGCCAATGATGTCGCCCCTCAGCCAATGATGTCGCCCCTCAGCCAATGATGCCGCCCCTCAGCCAATGATGCCGCCCCTCAGCCAATGATGTCGCCCCTCAGCCAATGATGTCGCCCCTCAGCCAATGATGTCGCCCCTCAGCCAATGATGTGACCCCTCAGCCAATGATGCTACCCCTCAGCCAATGATGCTACCCCTCAGCCAATGATGCGACCCCTCAGCCAATGATGTCGCCCCTCAGCCAATGATGCTACCCCTCAGCCAATGATGTCGCCCCTCAGCCAATGATGCTACCCCTCAGCCAATGATGCTACCCCTCAGCCAATGATGCTGCCCCTCAGCCAATGATGCTGCCCCTCAGCTAATGATGTCGCCCCTCAGCCAATGATGTCGCCCCTCAGCCAATGATGCCACCCCTCAGCCAATGATGCTACCCCTCAGCCAATGATGCTGCCCCTCAGCTAATGATGTCGCCCCTCAGCCAATGATGCTACCCCTCAGCCAATGATGCTGCCCCTCAGCCAATGATGTCGCCCCTCAGCCAATGATGCCACCCCTCAGCCAATGATGCTACCCCTCAGCCAATGATGCTACCCCTCAGCCAATGATGCTACCCCTCAGCCAATGATGCTACCCCTCAGCCAATGATGCTACCCCTCAGCCAATGATGTCGCCCCTCAGCCAATGATGCTACACCTCAGCCAATGATGTCGCTGCTCAGCCAATGATGCTACACCTCAGCCAATGATGCTACCCCTCAGCCAATGATGTCGCCCCTCAGCCAATGATGTCGCCCCTCAGCCAATGATGCTACACCTCAGCCAATGATATCGCCCCTCAGCCAATGATGTAGCCCCTCAGCCAATGATGCTACCCCTCAGCCAATGATGCTACCCCTCAGCCAATGATGTCGCCCCTCAGTCAATGATGTCGCCCCTCAGCCAATGATGTCGCCCCTCAGCCAATGATGTCGCCCCTCAGCCAATGATGTCGCCCCTCAGCCAATGATGTCGCCCCTCAGCCAATGATGTCGCCCCTCAGCCAATGATGTCGCCCCTCAGCCAATGATGTCGCCCCTCAGCCAATGATGTCGCCCCTCAGCCAATGATGCCGCCCCTCAGCCAATGATGTCGCCCGTCAGCCAATGATGTCGCCCCTCAGCCAATGATGCTACCCCTCAGCCAATGATGTCGCCCCTCAGCCAATGATGTCGCCCCTCAGCCAATGATGTCGCCCCTCAGCCAATGATGTCGCCCCTCAGCCAATGATGTCGCCCCTCAGCCAATGATGCCGCCCCTCAGCCAATGATGCCGCCCCTCAGCCAATGATGTCACCCCTCAGCCAATGATGCCACCCCTCAGCCAATGATGCTACCCCTCAGCCAATGATGCTACCCCTCAGCCAATGATGCTACCCCTCAGCCAATGATGCTACCCCTCAGTCAATGATGCTACCCCTCAGCCAATGATGCCACCCCTCAGCCAGTGATGCTACCCCTCAGCCAATGATGTGCCCCCTCAGCCAATGATGCTACACCTCAGCCAATGATGCTACCCCTCAGCCAATGATGCTACCCCTCAGCCAATGATGCTACCCCTCAGCCAATGATGCTACACCTCAGCCAATGATGCTACCCCTCAGCCAATGATGCTACCCCTCAGCCAATGATGCTACCCCTCAGCCAATGATGCTACCCCTCAGCCAATGATGCTACGCCTCAGCCAATGATGCTACCCCTCAACCAATGATGATGATGATGCTACCCCTAGACGACCCATGACCCGTTGGGTCAATGTCAGTTTGAATAGATATGAGAATAGAATTAAAGCGAACGCTGGACATCATCAGGGAGATTATTTGAGCCAGCAAGCCATAAGGCTCACCTCTCCAGCGTTCTCAATCACTTACCTGTGAGACGTGATTTCGGCCCTTATCTCCGATCACGTTGACGGAAATCACCACAGCATATCGTCAAGATCCCTCCAAAAAGCTCGTCTTTGTCACATACATCACGCAACGTGCGATCCACAGCCTCGAAACTCTCTCTCCTGATCATAGGACACTCATCCCACACGATGAGTTTTGTACTTCGAAAGAGGTCTGCGATAGTGGAATTTTTATCGATGTTGCATACGCCATCTTCCCTCGATGTCAGAGGGATTTGGAACCTTGAGTGCGCTGTTCTTCCACCAGGCATGAGGGTAGCAGCTATGCCCAGATGAGGCCACCGCAGGGGGCAACTTCTCCACTCGCTCTCACTTTAGAGAGAATCAGGTTAATAAGAAACGTCTTCCCTGTGCCTCCAGGCGCGGCAATGAAAATCATTGATGACTGATTCGTGCGGATGTTGCTATTCGCGTCCATAGACGTGAGATGTGATTCGTTGTCCGCGTCCGTAGCGCCGTCGGAGGGTTGATACGACATTCTTCCTGCAAATAGTATTGTGTTTGTGCTATCGTTTTGCCGATCATCAAATGACAAATAAATTACATTGTGAAAATTAAAGATTTCAAATAAACCTATTTAAAGTGTATGCGCATATAAATAATAAAAAAAAAAGAAGAAATATCTCTCGGTAATTTCCTGAAACATATTTTACTTCTGGGTAATAATGTTGAATGAAATAACGAAGATATATACTGTATGCCTGTTATTTTAGGCGGTGTATTTTCGTATATCAACGTGGCGCGATTTTTTAAATATATCTCTGCAATTTCCCGTGTGTGCGTGAATGTTTTCAATTCTTTATTTTACCGAGTCTAAAACCATCGATAAAAATGAAATCAGATGGAAGCGGTAATAATAATAAAAATCGAAGAAATATCTCTCGGTATTTATATTTCCTGTAACATATTTTTGCCGATCATCAAATGACAAATAAATTACATTGTGAAAATTAAAGATTTCAAATAAACCTATTTAAAGTGTATGCGCATATAAATAATAATAAAAATCGAAGAAATATCTCTCGGTAATTTTCTGAAACATATTTTACTTCCGGGTAATAATGTGGAATGAAATGGCGAAGATATATACTGTATGCCTGTTATTTTAGGCGGTGTATTTTCGAATATCAACGTGGCGCGATTTTTAAAATATATCTCTGCAATTTCCCGTGTGTGCGTGAATGTTCTCAATTATTTCTTTTACCGAGTCTAAAACCATCGATAAAAATGAAATCAGATGGCGACTTAGATTGAAGATAAAGGCGTGAAACAGACTCAATGGCCTTGAAGATACAAGCCTTTCAGAATTCATTTCGTTCTTTAAACGGAAACTTTCATCGGATTTTCTTCCCGTTTTTTTTCAACCGAGTCTAAAACTATGTTAGCGACTGTGAAAAATGAAATGATATATCGAATTTGATTTGAAATAAAACTGAGAGAGAGAGCAAGACACCACGGGCCTACGAAACAGGCCTCAAAGCTATGCGAGTTAATAAAATAGTGGATATTACTACTCTCTCAAAGGGGTAAGCCACGCCCCCGGACCGATCGAATGTTACATACAAACACGCAAGATTTCAATTTTATAATTATATAGATGTATATATATATATATATATATAACTATATATATATATAACTATATATATATATAACTATATATATATATAACTATATATATATATAACTATATATATATATAACTATATATATATATAACTATATATATATATAACTATATATATATATAACTATATATATATATAACTATATATATATATAACTATATATATATATAACTATATATATATATATATATATATATATATATATATATATATATATATATATATATATATATATATATATATATATATATATATATATATATATATATATATATATATATGTATATATATATATTGTTGCGGATATGAGAACTGGTACAATTGAGTACCAGTTCACTGGTAATTCCCTGCTTGTCGTTAAAGGCGGCAAAAAGGGTTGGCGTCAGGAAGGGCATCCGGCCATAAAACATTGCTTCAAAAAGGGGACCGAAAAACAACAACAACCACGGTTCCCGAAAAAGGCCAACCCCCGCTTGCGGGGAAAAATGGCCTCTAAAGGTGGTTTTTTTTTTTATATGAGGATTGTGTTTTTTTTTTATTGTGTGTATTATTATTATTGCTTTATTCTGAGCCTCCTTGCTCCAGTGTGTAAAGGTCAAAGGGCGTCCCATAATTAGTCCATAAAGCAAACACGTCAGCCAATCATAGAATACCCCTGTTCGATAGCTTATATCTTATTATGTGTTTTAGAGTAAGGCCTTGTCTTCCATTAGAATGACACTCCATTGCACCGAATCAATAGAGAATAGCTCCCCTTCAATAATTCCATTTCCCAGCCAAACTCTCCATCTGTGGGTAAAGCAGTTCACAAGCATGGGGTGCACGCCCTCTCAATTCGCTGCTATAGTGAAAATGTGCTCCGTGCTCTGTTTGAACAGGAGGGGCGGGGTCGCCAGGGAGAGGCAAGCCCAGGGCGCGCCACGAAGGGCGGGGCTGTGCAGCCCCATGCCCAAATAAGGAAACAAGCCCGTGGCTCGCCACGAGGGGCGTGCCGTCGGCGCAATGCCCAAATAAGGAAACAAGCCCGTGGCTCGCCACGAGGGGCGTGCCGTCGGCGCGATGCCCAAATAAGGAGACAAGCCCGTGGGATTACCATACAAGGTCACGAAACAGAGCACGGGGGGAGAGGGCGGTACCAAAACCGAAGAGGGCGTGTCAGACCCGCGCTAACGGTATGCGAGAAGGGTGCGAAGATCGCAGATGAGCTGGAGAGAAGTGAGAGGAAGGGAATACGAAGAGAGTTGCAAAAAGGTCCAAGGCTGAGCTGAGCTGCGTGGTGAGGTGCAAAGGAAAGAGCTGGGTCGTCAGAGCAGATGAGCTGGAGAGAAGTGAGAGAAAGGCTGAGCTGAGCTGGGTGGAGAGACCCGCGCTGGAAGGGAAGTGAGAGGAAGAAAAATACGAGCTGAGCTGCGTGGGCGTGGAGAGGGACACGGCAAAAGAAAGGGTCCAAGAGAAAGCCGAGGAGCTTTTACGAAACAAGCTACACCAGAGATACAACAGAGGAGTGCAGCCCCGTTTCAACCAGCCGCGTGAAGCCCTGACGGTGTGCGCTGTAAAGCGGAATTACAAGGAGCTGCCGGCTCCCCGCTTCCCGCCCGGAGTGGACCTGCTTGCTGTGCCCTGTGATCCCACCTGCTGATCCTTTCCAGCCATTCCTGCCTGCAAGTTCCCCATTTTGCCTACGTGAGTTTGTTTTGTTCGTGCTGTCCTGGGTAGTAACTAAGTCTGTATAAGCTAGTAATTTTCACTGCGTCACCTGCGTCTCATGTCCCCTGTAAATAAACGTGACTGCTCTTTTTGCTTATGTGTGTAAATAATAATAAACCCCGTTACTCTTCTGTACGTCTTCTTCTTCCTCTTTGCATTCGTCGTCTTAGTCTTTTCCCGATTGAATAGCGGTGGCGCGATACGGCCAACGTCTGGGTGAATCGGGTGAGTCGGGGAACAACTGTTCGGTCGCGGAGCCTCCGCTCGGCAAATATAACATCCTTAACCGCGGACCGTAACAATATATATATATATATATAAAACACAGTTTGTGTGTATATATATAAAACACAGTTTGTGTGTGTGTGTGTGTGTGTGTGTAATGTTACCGATAGACTCCGAAACGGAGAGGCTCACGTGCTTGATATTTGGCATAGACATGGCCATTGAGCCTGGGAAGAACATGGCCGAGACCATATTTGACGAGATCCATATTTTTTATTCATATTTACCTCAGCGCATTTCAGCGAACTACCCGCTAATCTCAGCCGGTGCCAGAGCAGCTCGCTGATTCGCTCAGAGCGATCACGTGATGTTCCATCCCGTCACACGTCACACGTCACACGTTTGCACGTAATTCAGGGCGAAAAGTGATTGCGTTTTTTCACCTTTATGCGATAGTGTTTTGTGTCGATGTTACCTTGTTACCCTTTATGCATGTTACCTTCCCAAATTTTAATTCATATTTCGTGTTTACGAATTTGAATACGAAGGATTTCCCCTTTCCCCTTTCGATTTCGAATACGAGCTTGAGTCGAGAGGGCGAATGTATGGGTTGGGAATGTACGGGTCTCCCTTCCCCCGCCCGGCAACGCCGGTACTGGAGGGCGTGGGTCACAGGATCGGTGAGTCTCCAAAATCCGCTTCGTGCTCTTGCGAAGATGCAGGACGATGTCGCGATTGTTGTGCTGCTCTCCGACCATGAGAACTGCAACGTCATTGTTTACTGGCCCTCCCCTTCCCTCCCCCTTCCCCCCTCCCCCTCCCCCACCCGTCCTCCCCCTCCCTTCCCCCTCCGTCCTCCCCCTCCGTCCTCCCCCCTCCCCCCCTCCCATCCCTCCCATCCTCACCCTTCCCCTCTTCTCCCCTCCCCCCCCCCGTTCCCCTCCCCTCCCCTCACCCCCTCCCCTCCCCCGCCCGGCAATGCCGGGTACTTCTGCTAGTATATATATATATATATATATATATATATATATATATATATATATATACACACACATATATATATATATATATATATATATATATATATATATATATATATATATATATATATATATATACACACATATATATATATATATATATATACACACACATATATATATATATATATATATATACACACACACATATATATATATATATATATATATATATATATATATATATATATATATATACACACACATATATATATATATACACACACACACACACACACACATATATATATATATATATATATATATATATATATATATATACACACACACACACACACACACACACACACACACATATATATATATATATATATATATATATATATATATATATATATATATATATATATATACACACACACATATATATATATATATATATATACACACACATATATATATATATATATATATATATATATATATATATATATATATATATATATATATATATATATATATATCTATATTATAATAGCCGTAGATGATTCTGTCTGTCTGTCTGTCTATCTGTTGGGTGTCTGTCCGGGGTGTGGCTTACTCGGTTTGCAGAGTAGCTCCACCCATAGCTCCACCCATTCTGGGAGAGCCTTCATATAATTATAAACAAATATCCACCATTTTATTAACTCGCGTAGCTTTGAGGCCTGTTTTGAAGGCCCGTGGTATCTTGCTCTCTCCCAGTTTTATTTCAAATCAAATTCGATATATCATTTCATTTTTCACAGTCGCTAATATAGTTTTAGACTCGGTTGAAAAAAAACGGGAAGAAAATCCGATGAAAGTTGCCCTTTATAGAACGAAATGATTTCTCAAAGGCCTGTAACATAAAGCCCATTCATTGAGTCTCCCTCACGGCTTTATCTCGACTAATTCACCATCACAGTCGCTGGGATGGTTCAAGTCTCAGTTTCAGCTAAAGGAGTAAAGTTGAGAAAATCGGCGACATGTATTCCGACAGCCGTTTTGAATGTGTCGACTGTTACGTCGGCACGGGGAAGGAGAGAGGGGAAGGAGAGAGGAGAGAACGTTCCCAGGACTTCATTATTTAAATTATCACTTAGTAAAAATACAGCGACTGAATACTGAAGTTCGGGATCCAATCAAAGTGTAATTATATTTTTCCATATCCCTGGGGTGTACATACAGAGTTTGTTTTAAGCGAGTCAACTCTTTTCCAACCATGGAATTAAACAATACAGTACTTCAAAAATTTACATAATAATGTAAACTAACTATGGAATACAATATTTATTAATAACGTTTGGTTTTAATCTATTTTTACTTTGTAAAGCGAAAAGTTATCGATACATTAAAGTTTAAAAATGAAGAAGAGTCATGGGCTCCATAGGCCGACGATCGGCTTCTGTATGCTCTGTATGTCTGGATGATTGGATGTGCATTTTAAGACTCAATCAACACGTCTTCGATCATGAATTACTTTCAGAACAACTCGAGCAAAGGAAACGAGGTAATGCCTGTTTCGTTCGGGGCGATTATACACCACCCAAAGAAAATGCGTTTCACAGCTGCAGGAACAGGAACTACAATCGTGAAATCTTTATTTATTTATTTTTAAATCGTGAAATCTTTAATTTAATTTAATTGAAAAAAATTTGTTTTCACATGAGTTTCCGTGTGTGTGTGTCACCCACTCCAGTGTGTGTGTGTGAGAGTGAGGAGCGATTGGAGAGGAGAGTGAGGAGCGATTGGAGAGGAGAGTGAGGAGCGATTGGAGAGGAGAGTGAGGAGCGATTGGAGGGGAGTGTGAGGGATTGGAGAGGAGTGTGAGGGATTGGAGAGGAGTGTGAGGGATTGGAGAGGAGTGTGAGGAAGTATTGGAGAGGAGTGTGAGGAATTATTGGAGAGGAGTGTGAGGAAGTATTGGAGAGGAGTGTGAGGACGTATTGGAGAGGAGTGTGAGGAGGTGTTGGAGGGGAGTGTGAGGAGGAGTGGGATTGGTGAGGGTGGAGAGAGGAGAGTGTCAAGTGGAGAGGAGTGAGGGGTCACATATTATGTGAAATATATAAATTGTGTTAATTACACCATTTCTGGATCTGATGAATTGCCAGTAACCATTTTGTAAAATTTAATGTGCAGCATCTAAATCAAGATGTAAAAATGTAACACACGTTCATGCCCGTGGGATTCCCACGGGTGACCCCACGAGACTGCAGCAAGAAAAAGAATGAGACGGGAGAACGAGACCCTCGACAAACGTGATCACAGACTCGCACAGGATGCTGCTGCAACGACGATGAGGAGGGTTGGAGAGGAGCGAGGGGTTGGAGAGGAGTTAGGGGTTGGAGAGTGAGGAGCTATGGGTTGGAGAGTGAGGAGTTAGGGGTTGGGAGTGAGGAGCTAGGGGTTGGAGAGTCAGGGGCTAGGCGTTGGAGAGGAGCGAGAAATTGGAGACGCGTGAGGGGTTGGAGAGTGAGGAGCGAGGGGTTGGAGAGTGAGGAGTTGGAGAGGGAGGAGCTAGGGGTTGGAGAGTGAGGGGCTTGGGGTTGGAGAGCAAGAAATTGGAGAGGAGCAAGGGGTTGGAGAGTGAGGCGCGAGGAGTTAGAGAGTGAGGAGCGAGGGGTTGGAGAGTGAGGAGTTGGAGAGTGAGGAGCGAGGGGTTGGAGAGTGAGGAGTGAGGTGTTGGAGAGTGAGGAGCGAGGGGTTGGAGAGCGAGGGACGAGGAGTTGGAGAGCAAGGAGCGAGGGGTTGGAGAGCGAGGAGCAAGGGGTTGGAGAGCGAGAAGCGAGGGGTTGGAGAGCGAGGATCGAGGGGTTGGAGAACGAGGAGCTAGGGGTTGGAGAGCAAGGAGCTAGGGGTTGGAGAGCGAGGATCTAGGGGTTGGAGAGCGAGGAGCTAGGTGTTGGAGAGTGAGGAGCGATGGGTTAGAGAGTAAGGAGCGAGGGGTTGGAGAGTGAGGAGGAAGGAGTTGGAGAGTGAGGGCCGATTGGAGCGGAGAGTGAGGACCGATTGGAGCGGAGAGTGAGGACCGATTGGAGCGGAGAGTGAGGGCCGATTGGAGCGGAGAGTGAGGGCCGATTGGAGCGGAGAGTGAGGGCCGATTGGAGCGGAGAGTGAGGAGCGATTGGAGAGGAGAGTGGGGAGCGTTTGGAGAGGAGAGTGAGGAGGGATTGGAGGGGAGTGTGAGGAATTGGAGAGGAGTGTGAGGGATTGGAGAGGAGTGTGAGGGATTGGAGAGGAGTGTGAGGAAGTATTGGAGAGGAGTGTGAGGAGGTATTGGAGGGGAGTGTGAGGAGGTATTGGAGGGGAGTGTGAGGAGGAGTGGGATTGCAGAGGCGTGAGGGTGGAGAGAGGAGAGTGTCAGGTGGAGAGGAGTGAGGGGGCACATATTATGTGAAATATATAAATTGTGTTCATTACACCATTTCTGGATCTGATGAATTGCCAGTAACCATTTTGTAAAATTTAATGTGCAGCATCTAAATCAAGATGTCCAAATATCACACACATCCATGCCCGTGGGATTCCCACGGGTGACCCCACTAGTATATTATAATAGCCGTAGATGATTCTGTCTGTCTGTCTGTCTATTGGACGTCTGTCCGGGGTGTGGCTTACTCGGTTTGCAGAGTAGCTCCACCCATAGCTCCACCCATTCTGGGAGTGGCTTCATATAATTATAAACAAATATCCACCATTTTATTAACTCGCATAGCTTTGAGGCCTGTTTTGTAGGCCCGTGGTGTCTTGCTCTCTCTCCCAGTTTTATTTCAAATCAAATTCGATATATCATTTCATTTTTCACAGTCGCTAACATAGTTTTAGACTCGGTTGAAAAAAAACGGGAAGAAAATCCAATGAAAGTTGCCGTTTATAGAACGAAATGAATTCTCAAACGCCTGTAACTTCAAGGCCATTGAGTCTCTCTCACGCCTTTATCTCCAATCTAACTCACCATATGAT
The DNA here is from genome assembly GCF_964187855.1 of Myxine glutinosa. NCBI lineage: Eukaryota > Metazoa > Chordata > Myxini > Myxiniformes > Myxinidae > Myxine > Myxine glutinosa. Next base: position 102,121,695 of record NC_136269.1, on the reverse strand, counting down.
TTCATTTTTATCGATGGTTTTAGACTCGGTGTCAGAAATAATTGAGAACATTCCACACACGCGTGAAAATGCAGAGATATATTTTTTTAAATCGCGTCATGGTGTATCATACACCGCCCACATGACACCGACGGCAACGTGTCGATATATATTAAAAATTCGCTTTTGCTTTTCCGTTAAGATATATTACTTTTTCGTTTGATGACAGTCGTCACAAAAACGTCAACAATGATGCCGACATATATTTCTTCGTTTTTATTTCATTCAACATTATTATCCGGAAGTAAAATATGTTTCAGGAAATTACCGAGAGATATTTCTTCGTTTTTTTTTATTAGTTATGTGCGCATACACTTTAAATAGGTTTATTTGAAATCTTTAATTTTCCACAATATAATTTACTTGCCATTTATCATTTGATGATTACGAGACAAATTCCTCTTGAGGATCGTGACAATTCATGCGCTGCGTGGAAACTTCTATTTCCAAAATGAATGCGACGATCGATGAAGAACGCAGACTTGAACAGGATGTAGCAAGGAAACGAATGAGACGGGCGAACGAGTCCATCAACGAACGTCAATGCAAACTTGCGGGGTCACCCGTGGGAATCCCACGGGCATGGACGTGTGTGACATTTCGACATATTGAGTTAGATGCTGCACATTCATTTTTACAAAATGGTTACTGGCAAGTCATCAGATCCAGAAATGGTGTAATGAACACAATTTATTTATGCGCAAGCAAGAAAGCAAGACGGGCCGATTTCCGATTCCAACGGGCCGACGGGTGAGACGGGCCGATTTGGGGCAAGAACAAGAATGAGACGGGAGAAAAACGAGAGAAACGAGACGGGGAAAGCCGATTGGAGAGGCGAGTGAGGAGCGATTGGAGAGGCGAGTGAGGAGCGATTGGAGAGGAGAGTGAGGAGTGATTGGAGGGGAGTGTGAGCCGCGATTGGAGAGGAGTGTGAGGCGCGATTGGAGAGGAGTGTGAGGCACGATTGGAGAGGAGTGTGAGGCGCGATTGGAGAGGTGTGTGAGGCACGATTGGAGAGGAGTGTGAGGCGCGATTGGAGAGGAGTGTGAGGCGCGATTGGAGGGGAGTGTGAGGCACGATTGGAGAGGAGTGTGAGGCACGATTGGAGAGGTGCGATTGGAGAGGAGTGTGAGGCACGATTGGAGAGGAGTGTGAGGCGTGATTGGAGAGGAGTGTGAGGCACGATTGGAGAGGCGTGTGAGGGATTGGAGAGGAGAGGAGTGTGAGGGATTGGAGAGGTGAGGGATTGGAAAGGAGAGGAATGTGAGGGATTGGAGAGGAGAGGAGTGCTAGGTGGAGAGAGGAGAGTGTCAGGTGGAGACAGGAGAGTGTCAGGTGGAGAGGAGTGAGGGGTCACATATTATGTGAAATAAATAAATTGTGTTCATCACACCATTTCTGGATCTGATGACTTGCCAGTAACCATTTTGTAAAAATGAATGTGCAGCATCTAACTCAATATGTCGAAATGTCACACACATCCATGCCCGTGGGATTCCCACGGGTGACCCCGCTAGTATATATATATATTGTTACATGTTACCTTCCCAAACACCGGTTACAGTGCCCCTCAGAGTCCCGAGAGGGAACGCGGCAGAAAGATTTGTTATTTTGAGTGTTCTAATAAACCATGGTAAAACCACACCAATGCAATTGTGTAGAACAAATTAGTAATTGTATTAATAACTCTCACATACACAACAATAACACTCTTAAAGAAAGCACCATGAAAATATCACTTGTATCTCATGACAATACACATGCTGATACCATCATTCCCCAATGCTCTCAAACCAATAAACTCACGATACGCCAAACGTGAGTGGAATGTAACAATTCCAAAGTCCGCGCATGAATCCCCACGCTGGGTGAAGGTCGAAGTCATGCAGAACGGCAAGAACAACAGGCAGGTATCGGCACGGCTGCGGAGGAGGAGTTACGAGGTGAGAGGTCGGGCAGATGGCGGCACGGGTTGACAATCCCCCAAAACGAGAGTGCAATCCACGCCCCCACGTCCACCAATGATTAAGCCGATATGGAAACCAACGGCGATCAACACAAAGAGAGGTCGATATGGGAATTAAGCCGATATGGGAACTAACGGGGATCCACACGATGATGTCAATGTGGAAATCCCAACGACAAAACACGATTCACCAGGCGGACGGCCTCCTCGAGGAAAAAATGGCGGATCGACCCGTCATGGAGGCGCTTGCTTTCCCGCCAACAATAGTTCACGCTCGGTACCAAAACCTGAGACGCAGGTTTAATTGCAATCGCAATATGGGACGATGTCGCGGGCAATCCCTTTCACTGGAAGCCTCAATTAATATCGAGAAGTCCGCTCGCAACCTCGATGCGACTCACGGCTGTCTCTTTTCCCCGCCAATTTTTCTCCTCTCTCTCCTCTTCCAGTTTCTTTGCCGCGTTTTTCGTTTTCCTCCACAAACATTTCTTTTACTAAAGTCATCTCCATTTCACACAGAAATCTCAACAACAATATTACCTGAAACTAAACATCCTACAAGTATATAATAACAACAAAGGCGGAAGTGACGAATCCATAGATATATATATATATATATATATATATATACAGTCGTCCCTCGCTATATCGCGGTTCACTTTTCACGGCTTCGGTACATCGCGGGTTTTTCTCGCTAGTATATGTAAAATTATATCGCGGATTTTTCGCTATATCGCGGGATTTTGCGGTATAAATGTATTTTTATATACTATTATTTTAAATATTTTTGTGGTAAAATAAGCATTTTCTAGCCTAAAAAATTAAAAAACGTAAAAAATAAGAAAAATACACAACAACAACATGCATTTTAAAGGCCATTTTCCCTGCTAGAGCGGGGGTTAGTCTTGCGGTACCCATGACAATCTTCTCCATTTTGCCCTATTTTCTGCATCTCTCCTTGTTAACCCCCTTGCCCGCATTTCTTCTTCCACCATCTTTAGCCAAGTCTTTTTCGGTCTTCCCCGTCCTCTGCTTCCTTCTACATTCATTTCCATCACTCTTCTCAACCAGTCACTTTCATCCTTCCTCAACACATGACCAAACCATCTCAACCTGTTCCTCTTCACAGCATCAATCACAGGCTCTATTCCCATCATCTTTCGCAATTCATCATTTGTCTTCCTCTCTCTCAACGATACTCCACACATCCACCGAACCATTCGCATTTCCACCCTTTCCAACCTTCGTTGCTGCTCTACGTTTATTACCCATGTCTCGCTCCCATAAATCATAACACTTCTCACACATGCAGCATACACCTTTCCCTTCAGCTTCAACGACACTCCCCTCATCATCAGCATGCCACCCAGTTCCCGAAACTTCTTCCATGCACATCTCACTCGAGCAACCGTTGCCGAGTCTGATCCACCTTCTCCATTCAGCATGTCTCCGAGGTAGCAAAATGTTTTCACACCTTCCAGCTTCACGCCATCTCCAAGATCCAACTCAACATTTCCTCCATCTGCAGCTCCCTCTGTGCACACCTTACATTTGAATGTAGCTGCCACACTGGTTAATGACCCTCTCAGACCACTACATTTTTGATGAACCCACTCAGCGCACATTGTACATTGAATGGAGTTCACTCCGACACCCTTCCTACACACAGCACAGGGCCACATCACTACTCTGATCAACCATTCCTCCACTCCTAACTTCCTCAATGCCCATGTCAATACTTTGCGTGGGACCCTATCGAATGCTTTCTCCAGATCAACAAACCCAAGAAACAACTTCTTCCTCTTCTCCATGTACTTCTCCTGCAACTGCCTCACAATGAAAAGCGCGTCTGTCGTTCCGCTTCCTGGCATGAATCCAAACTGCATTTCGTCGATCTTCACTTTCTTCCTTATCCTCCTCTCCAACACCCTTTCCAATATCTTCATTCCATGCTCCAATAACTTTATCGCTCGGTACGAGCCACACTCCAGAGGGTCACCTTTCCCCTTGTATAGAGGGATGAGGGTACTCAGTTCCCAATCCACTGGAATGCGGCCTTCTTTCACCACCAGATTACAGATCTCTGTCATTCTCTTCACACCCCAACTTCCTGCTGCCTTCAACATATCTCCCACAACTCCCGTCGGCCCTCCCGCTTTTCTACCCTTCATTGCTTTTATCGCTTCCTCAACTTCCTTCTCAGTTATCTTCTCTGCCGGTCCTAAAACAGGGTTACTCTCTATGTTGCCATCCCATTCATTCTCTGTATTCAACAGCATTTCCATTTATCTTTTCCATCTTCCTTTAATTCCATCTGGGTCGACAACGATTTGTCCCACTTCATCCTTCAAGCAACTCACCCCCATCACATCACACCTCTCTTTCGCTATCTGCTTTGCAATCCTGAATACTGCTTTCTGACCCTCTTCCGAATCCAAGCGTTCTCCGAACATTTTCCTACATGCCTCCTGCGCCTTTGCTACCTCTTTCTTTGCAGCCTTCCTGGCTGCCTTATAACTTTCATGCTCTGCTGTTTCTGCTCCCGTACCCTTCGCCTTCTGCCACTCCTTGAACTTCTTCCTCTTCTCATCAATCCTCTGTCCAACTTCATCATCCCACCACCATGTTTCCGAGTGCCTCGGTGGTCCTTTTGTCCATCCACATACCTCACCAACGGCTCCCAACAGACAAGCTTTCATTGACATCCAACCACTTTCAAGCTCAACCACATCATCCTCGACCCTACTCAGCCTCTCTTTTAATGCCTCCCTTACTGTCACCTCTTTCAACCTCCACACCTTCATTCTCGGTTGGTACTTCACCCGCCGAGCTCTCCTCGCACCTTTCACCCTTACGTCGCAGACAACCAAGTGGTGCTGTGAAACAGCCTCCTCCCCCGGGATCACCTTTGTGTCCCGGAGGTGCCCCCTATCTCGCCTACGCACCATCAGGTAGTCAACGGTTGTCGTCGACCCACCTGACGTGTATGTAACAAGCTTATTATCCTCTTTCTGGAACTGAGTATTACAAATCAACAAATCAGCTCCATCAGCAAACTCCAAAATCCTTTCACCTTCTCCATTTCTCACACCATATCCGTAACCCCCATGAACTCCGTCAAAACCATCCATACTCCTTCCCACATGTCCATTTAGGTCTCCTCCTACCACAACAACTTCCTCATCTTTCACGTTTTCCATCAGCTTCTCTATCGCACACCAGAACGTGTCCTTTTCTTCATCGCTTCGACCAACCTGCGGAGCATATCCCGAGATGACGTTCACCAAGAGCTTTCCAATCATCATTTTCACCATCATCAACCTATCACTCACTCTAGTCACACTCACCACACTGTCTACAAACTCCTCAGAAAACAGGACACCAACACCATTCACGCCCTCCGGGCAGCCTTGCCACACAAACTTGTATTTCTGTCCCTGCCTACCCTTCACCATTCTCACACCACTTCCCTTCCATCTCGTCTCTTGCACACAACATATGTCCACTCTTCTTCTGACCAATACTTCCACCACTTCTCCTGATCTCCCTGTCATTGTTCCTACATTCCATGTCCCAAACCTCAGAAACCGATCTCCACTTCGGGCTGTACCCTGCCCATATGTAGTTGTAATTGTCATGGTTCCCTTTTTTTTGAGGCAATGTTTTTATGGCCGGATGCCCTTCCTGACGCCAACCCTCTTAGTCGTCTCTTACGACACGCAGGGATACGGTGTACCTATTCTTATCCAGGGTACACACCGGGAAACGTTTAAAACATGGAAATTCTGGGGGGTGGGGGGGGGGTGGTGTCAAGGGAAAGATAAAATGAAAACAAACCCCTTCAGCCGGCACTTAGCTTGGCTTCCCAAAGAGTACTTTCAGGAGCTTGGCGGCTGTTGAAACTGGGTTAGCCACTCATGCGGGAAGTGGTCCAAAATGGCGGTGTAGAACGCCACGCGTCGAAAACACAACAAGCGTGAGGCGAGCAGATTAGACGGCCTCCTTTCGATTCTCTACCGTCAAGTCCAATGCGGCCTTCAGCTTCCAAGAGCCCAGCAGTTGTCCAAAACCTCGTGTGGGGAAATGTGGTATCTGTCCGTCGTCTTGTCCACCGTCCACACGCGGCTCCAAGCTCCGGCGCGAGGAAGCCCTCCGTCCACCCGCACGCTTCGCCAGGCCACGATGCTTTATACGACTTGCTTTATACAGTATTTACAGTAAAAAGTAATTATACAGTATTATACAGTAAAAAATAAGAAAAATACAGTATTTAAAACATATTACAAGAAATAAAATACTGTACATAGTGTACAGTAGAAGAGTAGACAAAGAGACAAAGAGTCGTGCGTATGGAAAACGCAGATGCGGCAGCTTCCACTTGCGCTAGTTACCCACGTAATGGGTAACTGTAATGCTCTTTCTGGCTGTGCAGTACATTCATCATCGTCATCACCTTCATCGTCATCAGTACTGCACAGCTAATTCATCATCATCTTCATCATGCAAGTTGTAGTATTGAAGAGCCGGGGCTCTTGCTTGATACGGACGAAATGACGGGCAAGACACAAACTCGTCCGAGAAGATATTTATTCTCAAAACCAACTCGGGAACACTGAAAAGCCCGTTTATCGGGCTGCATTATAAAGCACAACCAGAAACCGAAAGCCACGCCTCTCAAGCGTGGCGTGATTGGTGGTCACGTGATCAACAGGTGTAGCTGATTATACCCGCACGCGCGGCACGCTTTGGCGGTCACGTGACCAGCCACTCTGGCGCCGGGGATCCCCGCCGGTGACGTCACCGGCTGGAGCAAGGAGATTCTGATGCTGGTCTTGCTTGGGGAACCCATGGGTCGCTACAGTATCTTCAATGGTGAGTACCCATTAGAATTTTATATGTTGTTAAAATTACGTATGTTTAAGAGTGTAAAAAGTGTTTAAGAGTATAGGAAGTGTTTATAAGAGTATGGGAAAGGTTAATAAGAGTGTGGGGAGGGTCATAAAGCTTTAAAATATATATAAATAATAAAATAAAAATATGGTCGCTACTTCGTGGATTTTCGTCTATCGCGGGGGGTTCTGGAACGTAACCCCCGCGATAAACGAGGGATCACTGTATATATATATATATATATATATAAACAGACTTGGCATTTAACATGGAATATTTTTTTTTCTTTACTTGGGTTTACTTTCTGAACTCAGTATATCAATCTGGTGAGTTTATTTTACCCTTCGGTGATGTCTTTGTTGAAAGAACCATGTCACTGATTGTCTTTCGCAGCAAGAAGTCAATAACAGGATTATATCACAGGTGGCGTGACAAAATGTAAGGACAGGTACATTTGACGATTGGCTTCACAATCAGGTATATAAGGGTTGTTGCGTTCTGTATTAGTGGAAAACAACTGCTGCACATCTACAAAAGTTCTTGCCGCTTCCTCTGGAGATGGTCCGTCAACTCGACAATGCTGTTTGTCATGGAGTGGTGGCTTTACGAAATTCTGGCATGAAACAGCGTGCTATTGCTCGGCAGTATGGCATCACTCAAGGTCAGGTGTCAAAGATCCTGAAACGAAATGCTCAGAGGGGTGTCCCTACTCAAATACCGAGGCCAGGATGTCCACGCAGAACCACAAGGAGAGATGATCGCCAACTGCACCGGTTAGTCTGCAATGGCCGTACCAAGTCAGCTAATCAGCTGAAGGCTGAGTGGCAGCAACTGACAAATGTGCCTGTATCCAGAAGGCTAGTCAACCAACGACTGGTTCAAGCAGGCTATCGTGCCAGGCGTCCCCTGAAAAAGCCACGCCTGATCAGACAGCACAGCCAGCGCCGATTGCAGTGGGCCAGAGAGCACCGTCAATGGCAGCCAGGACACTGGAATCACGTGACCTTCAGTGACGAGTCTAGATTTCTGGTCTACCGTCAAGATGGCCGCGTCCGAGTGCGCAGACAAGTGCATGAAGCCCGCAACCAAGATTGTATAGTGCCAAGAGTCCAAGCTGGAGGTGGTGGGGTGACCGTTTGGGCTGATTTTCATGCAGGGGGCAAAACTGACCTGGTTGTTCTGAAAGGAAACCTCAACCAGTTCAAGTACAGGGTCATTCTGGAAGAAACATTGCTTCCATTTGCTCGTGCAGCCTTTCGAGGAAACTTTGTCTTCCAAGATGACAATGCACGGCCTCAGCGTGCTCGCATGATCCAACACTTTCTTGCTGACCGTGGTGTAGAGCATATGGAGTGGCCTGCCATGTCCCCAGATATGAATCCGATAGAGAACTTTTGGGCAGAATTAACGCGTCAAATCGACAACTTGGACCAGCAGCTTACCTCTGTGCGTGAATTGCAGCAGATTATTGTCACTGCATGGCAAGCGATTCCTGTCCAAACCTTGGCAAATCTCGTGAACAGCATGTCTCGACGTGTTCGTGCTCTCCTGAATGCTCGTGGGGGTTACACGAAGTACTGAACTGTAATTTTACTGTCCGTAATCCCAGTCATAAATGAGCTTTTGTTTTTGTTGAAAACAAATTTGGCTAATGTGCAAAATAAAGAGATACTTATGGAAAACGTACAGAAGTTTAACACAGTACTGTCCGTGAATTGAGTTCGATATCAGTTTACATCACTTTCAAGGATCAATTTATTTGCTTCGAAATGTCAAATGTGGTTTTTGTTTCTTTTAAAGGTCACATTAACAAAATCTAGAATAATTTCAACATAATTCCAATGAACTTTTGGTTCTAAGTCATCTTGAAAAGTAAGTTCACCCTCACAAAAAAAAAATTCCATCGTAAATGCCAAGTCTGTATATATGTATATATATATATATATATATATATATATATATATATATATATATATATATATATATATATATATATATATATATATTGTTACATATTTATGTGAATGTATGTGAATTACCATCCAGGTCTTTGCTTATCCATGTGTAGTAGATTAAGGGTTGTTGTGGTTGGAGGGTCAGGAGCCCTTCTGAAAAGAGGCCGGAAACGGAAGAGGAAAAGACACGAGGAAGAAAAGCGACGAGGATTCTTCTTCCTCGCCCCGCTCCGACGAAAGGGGGGATTGATATTGAGCCGTGTGGAAAAGCGGCGTTCCCGAGCCCGTTTGGCGAGAGGAGTTACCGGGACGGATACCTGCCCGGTGGACGTCAAACGGTCGTGTGGCCGGGCATCGACCCAGCGGTTGGCACCGTTCGCGACACCGTCTAAAAAGACGCGTACGGGTCGCACGTTGGGGCCTAACACGCCTTGCAAGCGGCGTGGGGCTTTTGGCTTGCTTTCCCGTACCCGCTTCGCGTGGCCACGAGGGGCTGCAGCCGTGGTGCCTGGTACGATACCTGCCCGGTGGAAAAACGTCCACCCGGGGTTCGTTCAACCGCCCGAGTGCGGCGACGCCGACCATCATCTTGGTCAGGAGGGGCCCAGAGACATTGTGCGGGACCGAGACCAAAAGGGGGTCGTGAGTACCAACGGGGACACACATATATAAGATGGCCATCTTAATCATATAGGGAATTGATTGTGGATTGGGAATTGTTGATGGTTGGTTGTTGTTGATTGCTCGGGGAATATATCCGTGATTGTAACATTGAAATTGTATGATATCCTTACCCTGGAAATATATCATTGAACATCAGTTTCTCTTGGGTGGAATTCATAGGGATTGCGTTGCGAAAGCGCATATATAATACTACTTTCTGGCGAAGGTCCTCTCACGGTCCGGGGGTCACCGAGACCAGGTAGTCACCGAGGGGACCACGTAACAATATATATATATATATATATATATATATATATATACACATACATACATATTACATACATACATACATACATACATATATATATATATATATATATATATTTCATTATATATATATATATATATATATATATATATATATATATATATATATATATATATATATAATGAAATATATATATATAATGAAATATATATATATAATGAAATATATATATATAATGAAATATATATATATAATGAAATATATATATATTGTTACGGATTCGGCCCTCGTTATGGTTGTTGTTATTATTGTTGGTTCTAGATATTATGCTTATTGTGACTTAAGGGAAAGGGTTGTTGTGGTTAAAAGATTTAAAATCGCTCCTGGTAAAAGGTGGCCGGAAATCCGGATCGTGACCGGAAGAGGTGGAGCAAAGAGAAAGAGAGAGGCGAGGAGATCGTGAAACAGACGTTGTTGTTGAAGCTCCGGCCCGAGCGTTCGACGTACCGTGCGAGGGAACTTTGCGTCCTTGAAGGGAAGTTCGGGCGATAAGAAATATCGCCGGAGTGTGTGGAGCCTGTGTCGTCGGGTATTCTCATTGAGGTTCCGGAGGATCCAGGCCTCAAAGACCGGGTTGGAGTGAAAGCCGTCCGCCATCTTCGCCACGCGATCAACCGGCAGTGAACAGGTTTTTTGTCGTGTCGGCTGGGCATTATTCGTGCCCGGGGTTGCCGGGGACGGCTGTGCCAGAAAGGGGCACGTGAGAATTATACGGAGGCTCGCGGTTTGAACCGCAACGTGTACGTCGGAGCGCGTCTTTGCGAGGTTCCTTTCCACCGCTGTGGTGCTGGGTGCTGAGCACGTGACCTCAGGGTCATCTCGCTCGCCTACGCCTCAATTGACCTTTGGGCCTTGACTCTCCGATCGCGGGAGCGCACAGAGACATTGGGACTTCGCCTTGGAGGGGTGCAGAGACATTGGGGGAGGTGCCGTGAGAGTGGGGTTAAGGGGCTTGACAAGGATAGCCTCGTAAGATTTGAAAGTAGGGGTGATTGCCCCCATTGTTGTATGGCTCTTTGTGTGTGATTTATAATATATTATTGTTGGTTTATAACCTGGTGTGGTTGCGTTATTGATTTGACTGTTTCATTTGATGGTTCCATTGAGGGTTTCATTATTTCCTGGATTTCAACCAAGGATAACACATCTTTCTGCCGGGGACCCTCTCGGGGTTCGGAGGTCCACCGAGACCAGAGGTAAGGGGGGGACCCCGTAACAGAAATTGGGGGCTCGTTTTCATGGGCTCGCAATTGGGTCTGCGTCCGGGATATAAAAATTCCTAAATTTAGTCCGGGAAAGAATTCCCTAACATTCCCAGAATTCCCAAATTTGGAACTTTTTCCAACATTCCCAATTTTTTTCCAAAAACAAACAACAAAAAAAAAAGTAATTTTTTTTGTTTGTTAAAAAATTATATATTGTGTGAAGGTTAACAGGTGTTACCAGTAGTAACTATGGAGTTTGACGCAGAGAAGTTTACAGTGACCCCTAGTGAAGCACAGTTCAGAGCGTTAGTAAAATCGGACCTCTGGAAATTGGCCAAACATTTTAGCTTGGAGGTCCGAACTAACATGAAGAAGGCAGAGTTGCAGACAGTGGTGATACAATCTATGGTGGGATTAGAACCATGGGAAAAGGTAGCCTGGGATTGGTTACCAGAAGAGCAAGAAAATGGGGAGCTCCGGAAACTGGAGATGCAATTACAGAGCCAGGAAAGGGAAAAAGCACAGGAACGAGAACTCCAGGAAAGGTTAGAAGAGAAAAAAAACAGAGGAAAGGAGAGTGGAAAGAGAACTCCAGGAAAGGTTAGAAGACAAAAAAGCAGAGGAAACGAGAGTGGAAAGAGAACTCCAGGAAAGGTTAAAATTACAGGAAAGAGAACTCCAGGAAAGGTTAGAAGAGAAAAAGAACAGAGGAAAGGAGAGTGGAAAGAGAACTCCAGGAAAGGTTAAAAGTACAGGAAAGGTTAGAAACCAAAAAGGCAGAGGAAAGGAGAGCTGCAAGAGAATTCGAAGCAGAGGAGAGAAGAGCCTAAAGGGAGTTAAACGACCGTGAATTGGCGCGTCAGCAGGAAATTAAAGTCAAGGAGCTGGAGTTAATGAGAGAACGGGGAGAGGTACCATCCCTGCTGACTGGTTCGACACCTAGTCAGAACACCTGGGATGTTGGCAGACATGTGAGGCTGGTCCCACCCTTCAATGAAAAGGAGGTAGCCAAGTTTTTTCCACACTTTGAGAAAGTGGCTCGACAGTTAAACTGGCCTGAGGAGTACTGGTCCATACTAGTGCAAAGTGTTCTGGTGGGTAAAGCTCAAGAGATTTATTCGGCTTTACCGATTGACCAATGTGCGGATTACGAGGTATTGAAGAAACACATTCTCAAAGCTTATGAATTGGTCCCGGAAGCTTACCGGCAAAAATTCCGGAATGCCAGGAGGAGGGAGAGTGAGACCCATGTGGAATTTGCCAAAGTGAAGGAAACCATGTTTGATAGGTGGTGTGATTCAAAAGGAGTTGGGAAAGACTTCGAACTATAGCGACAATTGATCCTGGTGGAGGAATTCCAACAGTGTGTCCACGAGGACATTAAAGTTCATCTGGAGGAAAGGAAAGTACCAAAGCTGTATGAGGCAGCCACCATGGCAGATGACTATGCCTTAACACACAGGATGGGGTTCCACAAGCTTAACTTCTCGCCCAGACCTAGCCAGGGGAGCTATGGTACATCAGGGGCGGAGAATGAAAATCCATGGGGGCGGCCTCGGGATGAAAATGAGGTCCACTTTGACACCACGACTTCTCGAAATCAGAAGACTGCGGTTCCAGGACAGACCTATCATCCGGGGGACTCGAGGCAGACCGCCGCCCCCATGCCTTGGCAGACCACGAGGTTCTCCTCCGGGCCTACTTGCTTCTTTTTCCATAAACCTGGACACTGGATGTCCAACTGTTATGCTCTGGGAAAGGAAAATCAGGAGCGAAGTTCTACTAGTACGACTCCAAATGAGATGGCCATTGTGAGAAATCGCCCTCAAAAGGGTTACCAACCATTTATTTCCGAGGGGTTTGTGTCACTAGATGGAGCCTCGACTAACCGGAGACCGGTTAGGATATTGAGGGACACAGGAGCACATCAATCTTTAATGCTTGAAGGCATCTTGCCATGGTCCGAGTAGACGGCAACTGGGGATAGTGTTCGCTTACAGGGGATTGGTGGCTGTGTTAGTGCTCCACTGCATGTCATCCATTTGGAGTCCGATTTGTCAGGACCGGTCACCGTCGGTTTACAAGCCACGCTTCCTGTAGAGGGAGTATCGGTTGTTATCGGGAATGATTTGGCTGGTGGTCAAGTTTATGGTAACCCGATGGTTGTTAAAAAGCCCAGTAGGGAAAATAACACCACACCAGTTAGGGATGACAAGTTTAGCAAGTTATTTGTTGGTGGACTGAACTTCAAAACACAGGAAGATGTTTTGGAGTCTGCCTTCAGCAACTATGGACCGCTTTTGGTAGTGCTGCTGATAAAAGACAGGGAGACACGAAAGTCAAGAGGGCTTGGCTTTGTCACGTTTGAAAACTCAAAGGACGCCAGAGAGGCAGAACAGGATCTGAATAGCAAGGAGTTGGAGGGTCGGACCATCACAGTAGGGAAGGCATTTCCTAGGGGTCGAGGGGGCTACAGAGGAGGACCACGGAGTAGTAGTGGTGGTGGTCGCAAGCGATATTATTATGGAGGCTTCCAGAGTTATGACCGCTCCCGAAGGAAGGATTTATCAGAGCAGTGGCCGAGAAGGAGACCGCCAGTCAGGTGACTACTGTGACAAGTGGTCCCACCGTAATTATTAGGAGTCCGGAAAAGTTGAAGCACTGAATGCTGCGGAGCCGCCGAGCCAAGATTCCTACACGGACTAACCGTGAACGCCACGTTCCTAAAGGCATCCAGGTAGTGAACTTCCCTGCATGGACTAACCGTGAACTCCACGTTCCTAAAGGCGTCCATGTAGTGAACTTTCCTCCCCGGACTAACCGTGAACTCCACGTTCCTAAAGGCGTCCATGTAGTGAATACTTCCAGGCCTCACCACCCTACCACCATGGAACCTGGCTTTCAGCTCGGCCTCCCGGGGAAAGTGCTATAGATTTGCTGGCATTTGGGTTTTGATCACAACCCCTTAACCTTCATTCAAGAGAAACTAGAAGTAAAATCAGAGGGGCAGGGACAATGTCGTTGTTGACGCTTGGTCCAGAGGGAATTAACCTTGGAAAGCTCTGGGGGTTGTGTAAAATTTTGGTTGTTTTATTTTTGGGGAAACATTGGTTACTTGTGTTGGTTTCAAGAATTTGCCGACAAAGAAAGTTTTCGTGGTGTTCAAACTTTCTTTCTTGAGGGGGGGGGGGGGGGGAAGTGTTACGGATTTGGCCCTCGTTATGGTTGTTGTTGTCATTGTTGGTTCTAGATATTCTGCTTATTGTGACTTAAGGGAAAGGGTTGTGGTGGTTAAAAGATTTAAAAGCGCTCCTGGTAAAATGTGCCCGGAAATCCGGATCGTGACCGGAAGAGGTGGAGCAAAGAGAAAGAGAGAGGCGAGGAGATCGTGAAACAGACGTTGTTGTTGAAGCTCCGGCCCGAGCGTTCGACGTACCGTGAGAGGGAACTTTGCGTCCTTGAAGGGAAGTTCGGGCGATAAGAAATATCGCCGGAGTGCGTGGAGCCTGTGTCGTCAGGTATTCTCATTGAGGTTCCGGAGGATCCGGGCCTCAAAGCCCGGGTTGGAGTGAAAGCCGTCCGCCATCTTCGCCACGTGATCAACCGGCAGTGAACAGGTTTTTTGTCGTGTCGGCTGGGCATTATTCATGCCGGGGGTTGCCGGGGACAGCTGTGCCAGAAAGGGGCACGTGAGAATTATACGGAGGCTCGCGGTTTGAACCGCAACGTGTACGTCGGAGCGCGTCTTTGTGAGGTTCCTTTCCACCGCTGTGGTGCTGGGTGCTGAGCACGTGACCTCGGGGTCGTCTCGCTCGCCTACGCCTCAATTGACCTTCGGGCCTTGACTCCCCGATCGCGGGAGCGCACAGAGACATTGGGACTTCGCCTTGGATGGGTGCGGAGACATTGGGGGAGGTGCTGTGAGAGTGGGGTTAAGGGGCTTGACAAGGATATCCTCATAAGATTTGAAAGTAGGGGTGATTGCCCCCATTGTTGTATGGCTCTTTGTGTGTGATTTATCATATATTATTGTTGGTTTATAACCTGGTGTGGTTGCGTTATTGATTTGACTGTTTCATTTGCTGGTTCCATTGAGGGTTTCATTATTTGCTGGATTTCAACCAAGGATAACACATCTTTCTGCCGGGGACCCTCTCGGGGTTCGGAGGTCCACCGAGACCAGAGGTAAGGGGGGGACCCCGTAACAATATATATAATGAAATATATATATATATATAATGAAATATATATATATATATATAATGAAATATATATATATATATATAATGAAATATATATATATATATAATGAAATATATATATATATATAATGAAATATATATATATATATAATGAAATATATATATATATATAATGAAATATATATATATATACAATGAAATATATATATATATATAATGAAATATATATATATATATAATGAAATATATATATATATATAATGAAATATATATATATATATAATGAAATATATATATATATAATGAAATATTGTGATTGCTATTAAGTGTCATTATATATATATATATATATCATTATATATATATATATATATCATTATATATATATATATATATATATATATATAATATATATATATATATATATATATATATATATATGATATATATATATATATATATATATATATATATATATATATATATATATATATATATATATACGTATTTATATATATATATATATATATATATATATATATATATATATATATATCATTATATATATATATCATTATATATATATATCATTATATATATATATATCATTATATAGATATATATCATTATATATATATATATATATATATATATATCATTATATATATATATATATATCATTATATATATATATACACATACAGTCCCTTCAGAATGTATTCACACCCCTTGACTTTTTCACATTTTGTTGTGTTGCAGCCTTAATTTAAAATGGATTAAATTGAGATTTTGGCACTGATCTACACATAATATTGCATAATGTCAAAGTGGTATTTTTTTGTTACAATTTTTTACAAAATAATTAAACATGAAAATCTGAAATGTCTCGACTCAAAAAAGTACTCAACCCCTTTGCAAGAGAGCACTCATACGGTTCATCAGAGGACCTGGGTTCGATTCCCAGTCTGGGCACGTAATTTTCCCACATTTATCAATTGGTTATTTATAATTCTGTTCATAAATAATCAACGACATACAGCGTGACGAGTGCTATCCTGATCTCCTATGGATGCAAGTCCGAGACCAAAGCATCACCTCTGTCCCAGAAGCATCAGCCCGCCCACTTTACACGCACACACACACACACACACACACACACACACGGTCTTTGGTTAACGTAGTGGTTACGTTCTTGAAAACCACGACGTTAAGTGAAGGCTCATATAAATGGTAAATAGAGGATGAAAAGTTAATGGATTGCCAGGTGGAATAGATTGTGGCATTTTTGTGCAGAATAAAAAAACAAAACAAACAGATTACCACAAAGTGTTGCAGCCGAGAATTTGCAGTCTGTGAATAAGTGTGTCATCTAACATCATAACGTGCTATTAACTACACATCACACTATTATGAAGTGTCCTTCCTGATTGGCCCAGTCTTGTTTTCAAGGATACATCTTTCTTACTGCACTGATCAGGTGCATGCAGGTCGACACTAAGTTAGGGGGAGCTGAAAACTAGTCATGAGCAAACATGGGGACCTTTCTGATGTTGAGAAAGGCAAACTTTTATTATATAATTAATATTCACCCTGGCATTTTGAGGAGCACGAATGATCCAGCTGCAGTCCATGTGGTAGCCATGCATCACCTTTCCCTCCATTGCAGCCTGCCTTGATCGTATCACACCATCCGAACCAAAGAACTCAAATTCACACTCTGCACGGTGCACACACCGGTATGATAATAGCCATATCAATGAATGTTTCCAAAGATGGAGGATTAATAAGGCACAAAAAATTTCAAGCATCATTTACAAGTTACCATCATATCACCCTCACTTTAGAACAGTGGCAACAAGCTGTGATGTTGTGATAGATAGAAACAAACAAATATGCAAAAATCTCGCCAAGATCTTTTAAAAATCAAATTAAAATGCTTGTTATATTGCCTGCCTTGTACAGAGATGTGCCATTTATTTTTATGAAAAATAAAAGCACAGACTAGCAATGGATGGAGGCCCTCTGTTAGTTACAAGATCAGGGCTGTCTCTCGACACATATCTTGGGTTTTCGATACCGTCTGGCATCCCGCCTTGCTCTCCAAACTGTCTGCCTATGGCATTCAAGGCCAACTCCGCACATGGCTAACTGACTTGCGCTACTCCAGTTGGCAACATGTGGTTCTCACCAGAAACCATTCATCTCCTATCCCCGTCAAGGCTGGAGTGCCACAAGGCAATGTTCTACACCCAGTGCTTTTCCATCAATGATCTCTCTTAGACTCTCTGGAAAATCCCTTTTTCTATTTGCTGACAACTCCACCCTCTGACGTGGCAACCCTCGTCCTTCAGATAGGCAGACAGCAGCCTCACCCCCCCTCTTGAGACCTTGACAAAATCAGGAGCTTGTCAAACACTTGGAATATGTCTTTCAATTCTGACAAATTTCACACTCTCACCATCTCTCTCCAAAAGGACCGTAAGGCAAACCTTCCCATCGACTTACTTTTTTAACAATCCTCTTGAGGAGGTTGTCATTCAAAATCTTGCATCTCACTATCAGCCATGATCTTTATTGAGCAAACCACATTTACAAGTTGGGCTCTAAAGCCAGTCACCGACTGTGCATACTCCATCGTAAAAAGTCCTTCCTTGGCACACCTGAACTCCTGTCCACCTACAAGGCCTTCATCCTCACCTTGATGGAGTACTGCTCTCTCCTCTGGACTAGCGCCCCTGTCTCAGACCTTGCTCAGCTTAACGCCGTAGAAACCGAGGCCTTCAGGATTATTGAACTCTCCCATGAAAAAGCTGAGTATATGGCCCTCATCACTTCTCAGACAGGTCGGTAGTCTCTCTGTCCTATACTGCATCCTATCTTCCCTTGCACTCTGCTGTTTCCGTGATGTGTCTGTCCCCTCCGCTAACCCGCCCCAACAGATTTCTGCAGGGCAAATGCGGTCCACCATCAACCGCCTTCTGGAGAAACTACCTCAATCCAGAATCACTGCTCACCTCTTCTCATTTGTTGCTCTTTGTCCCCGAACTGTGGAACCAACTTCCACATCCTCTTGATTCTCATTCTTCCCTTCACATCTTGAAGACAGTTGTTCACCATCGTCTCATATAATCCCTCAACCGAAAACATGATCTGTTCTACCCCCGTAAACCCTCTCCTAACCCCAAGCCCACCTAATTCCAAATTTCCAGTTTTCCCTCCGAAGAGTTTGCTTCTGTATCCACCTTGTCCACCTCATGCATCCTCCACTACATCAAATTCTTCCCCACATTTATTATTTGTCCAAGTCTCCCTCCATTTGGCCTTCAACCCTGCTGTTGGTGTGCCGCCCTCTGTACTGTTCCTTTTGTTCTGTTGCATCCTGATCCATTTTATGTTCTAGAGGTTCCATGGACCTTCACCTTGTATACAAACTCCCCTCACCCCTCGAACCCCCCCAAACACACCGACAATGATGCAGTCACACATGGTGAATGGCTTGGCAATTCAAACCCATGTCCACTCACCTGGCAATGGGCCAGGCAACCCTCCAAAATGTTGCAGCTCTGGATCTGGATGAGGGTATAAGAAGAGGAAGACCATCATAGATGATAGATGTTTAGCAGTTTTGATTTTTCTGACTTCCAAAAAAATTTGTTCACATCTCAAAAACAATTAATATAACTGCAGATGAAAATCCTCTTAATAGTTTTGTTTGCAAATTTGTTGCTTATTAATGCATCGTGTTTGCTCTCATCAACTTGACTGCATTTCATTCCACAGACTGCCTATCATGTCTTCATCAAATATGTATCATAGCCTTTTGGGGACTCCTCCAGACACCAGTAACATGTAAGCAGAGGCAAATAGGACAAACGAGATACAAAACCCCTTCCTGGCCGGATGTCGAAACCACAGTGGTGCCTTGAAATTATGCACATCCACTTGTCGTGTGCAGAGTTTGCTTTGCTTGATCAAGCTCGCCCAGCATGCACAGAAAAGTGTCTGTTTTAATTTGTGCGATGTATCAGTCACCCACAGGAGCGCAGGCTGCTTTTACACTTAAGCAAAACACCAGAACAGAAGTAATAAGCCCCCCATGGTCATCATCAGTATTGTTGCATCAGTGATGGCCTATTGGGCCTCCACTTGGTTCCTTCCTGGGCAGTGGTCTGAAAATACCCAGCAGAGAGAATAATGAAAAAATAAAAATACTGTAGCTCAACAACTTGCTGCAAAATGGGTGGATATTTCAACAAAGTGGCAGTTTTATAACACTCGCTGATCTTAATGAAGGTTTTGTTGAGCTGCAGCATTCGGTTTTAATGGCGGCTTTAACGCCTTGCTGTTGGGCACAATGCAGCAAATTTTGAGAGTTTGCTGACTGCTTCATGGAGGGAATTTAATTAGGGCCACCTCCCGGAGTCGATAATCGGCCATCGCATCCTATCACTAGCACAGCATGATGGCTACCCACACAAATAACCAACCAGACGACATCCCTAGCTAGTTATACAACTACCAACACGTACACAGTCATAGCTAGTGAGCAGGCAGGACTAGTTCCATCCCAAAACACAGTTAGGCAGACAAACCAGACAGACGTCTTGCGTTCATATTATGGACAAAAAATAATTTAAAGTTACAATTTCATGAGCAAATACGTTTTGCATGAAACCCTAACACATTAACACAATGGCCTGCTAAGTTTGGCCATAAGAGCATTTTATTATATGCAGAACACATACCTGGCACATATGATAATGAGCTGCAAACCCAGTGCCTTGCAGCTCCTCATCAGAATGGAACTTCACCACATGAACCGTCCGGTGGAGGTAAGTGTTGGTGGCACAGTAGGGCCACAGAAGTGTCCCAGTAGGGGGGAATAGCCAAAGGGTCCATCACGAATCTCCACGTGATCAAATTTGCACCTCAAAGATGGCCTCCAAGCTAAAAAGGTGTCTCGAACACCAGCTTTACATGCTGCCTGCTGCCTGCTGCACCAGACACATGCAGTCAACTGGAAGAGATCTGAAAATTTGACCCTTTTGTCTACATGTATCACACAACATCGATCCTTCCTCAAGGTTAGAAGGATATGGACAAACCAACCAAATTAAATATATGTAACAAAAGTATGTAACAAAATAAAATACAAATGATATAGTGACAAAATATTTGGGGGTGGATGAAAACATAACCTCTGCTTTGAGCGGAGTTGGAGTGAAGATGGAGAGAGAGAGTTCATCTGGGGGGGGAGGATTTTGTCTGTGGAGTATTCATTGGTGTATCCACGTGGGTTCAATGTTATAGGCATAAAAACCACCGTTTAGAGGCCATTTTTCCCCGCAAAGCGGGGGTTGGCCTTTTCGGGGACCGTGGTTGTTGTTGTTTTTTTTTGGTCCCCTTTTTGAAGCAATGTTTTACGGCCGGATGCCCTTCCTGCCGCCAACCCCTGTTTGTCGCCTTTTAAGACAAACAGGGATTTACCAGTGAACTGGTCCTCATGGCATGTTATAGGCATGATGGGGGTTATTTATGAAACACACTGTACGTTTATATTTGGAGCTTGCCCCAACAAATTTGGTTCGCTGTGCATCTTATTAATTACCTCCGCCACCGAAGGTGGATGGAAGTTATGGTTTCACCTTTGTCTGTCTGTCTGTCTGTTTGTGAACAAGATATCTCAAAAAAGTTGTGAACGGATTCAAGCGAAATTTGGCAAAGATGTAGAGTACGTGACAAGGACGAAATGGTTAGATTTTGGTGAAGATCCGGATTCGGTTCCGGCTCATAGAATGTTTAAGTGATTCTTCACCATTGGGAGATTGGGCCAAAAACGATACATAGCAGGATATCTCAAAAAGTTAAGGACGGATTCGGACAGAACTTGGTGGACATGTTGTGCGTGTGACAAGGAAGAATTGAGTCAATTTTGGTGAAGATTGGAATCCGGATCTGGATCAGATAATTTTTAAGTGCTTTTTCACCATTGAGAGATCGGGCTAAACACCGATATATAGCAGGATATCTCAAAACGTTATGGGCAGATTTGGACGGAACTTGGTGGAGAAGTTGTGTGTGTGACGAGGAAGAATCGAGTCAATTTTGGTGAGGATCTGAATATGGATTTGGATACTATAATTATTTAATTTTCTAAGTGATTCTTCACCATTGAGAGACAGGGCCAAAAGCGATATGTAACATGGTATTTTAAAAAGTTATGTACGAGTTATGACGAAACTTGGTGGACGAGTTGGTTAGGTGACAAGAACAGGCCGATGACATTTTGGTTCAGGTCCGAATCCAGACCTGGCCCATCAGTGTGATACAAAACAAACTGCTCAGCCTGGCTCTACCAAGTGCCGTTCTGGTTACAATGTATAATCCCAACTGCAGAAACCTTTTTAAAAAAACATACGCACACACGCACACGCACACACGGTGGATACTTTGAGACCTGGGAGGGTTATTTTTCACCTTCTGAACAACGCATATGGAGATAACAACAAACATCAAACACACTTCTTCACTGCAGTGGTGACCGTCAACCCATGTACCACACCAGCGCTTGCTGCTGACCAACAGGGGGCACCTTCTTGTGTCGACCGACTAACTGATATTGTGGGTAGCACCGCAGCAGCCAATACTGCTCTTAGTAGTGGGAGATCTTGGTAGTCAATCACAGACTGCAACTAAAGCCGGAAGTTCCATTGCAATTTAAATGTGTAATTTTGTGCTTTTCTTTAAACACTGCATGTACAAATGAATGGAATTAGCTAGCTAACCCATACCCTCACACCTTACCACACCTCACCCCACCTCCCCCACTCCCCACCCTCCCCCACCGCCTTTTATCAATTTTTCTGCTGATGTGTGTATATATATATATATATATATATATATATATATATATATATATATATATATATATATGTATATATATATATATATATATATATATATATATATATATATATATATATATATATATATAATTTTGCCTGACCTGACATGAATGATGAAAGCCTGACCTAAATTCCTAGCTGTGTAGAAAGTAAACCCCCTCTTCAAATATACTAATATGATGAGGAAAGCAGGATAGAGCAGGTTACTGTTGTTGCATCTTACCTTGCAATGTGTAGATGCAATCTTGCTTCAAGGGGTAATGATTAGGGTAGTTTGGAGATGTGAAACTCCCACCAGCACTGCTCTCCACCCAGGGATCACATTTATTTGACACCCCGGTTCCTCGGGCTCCTCCGAGTCGCTGCACCCCATCTAGTTCAACGTGGTCTGCTACAGAAACAATGAGAAGAGAAGTGAAATGTAACCCTCATTGGCTTTAGTGCAAATGCAAACGCAATTAATTTATATTATTTCTCGAGAAATTGAAGAACGTGCAATTCTGGATGAAGACATAACTTGATGACAAAAAATAATAAGAGATGTAATAACAATAATAAAAGCAATAATTCTCCATCTACATAATTATAAAAGGAACGATGACAAAAAAAAAGAGACAAATTGAGAAAATAAATGGAAAGAGATGATATGTTAAAAATGGGAACGTGTTGTTAGGAATCAAATGCATTTACTGTATTGCGTTTATTGAAGGTTCATTGTCCGATGTGTCAATCACCCACCAGGCCTGAGGGCTTAATACTCATCCAAGGGATGGCACATGAACCTACATCTTACATTTACCGAAGGCTCATGGTAGAGCTTGTACATAAATCACGTGCAGCACAAAGATTAGTAGACGTGATGGTAAATTACAAGGGCATTAGTAAACTAGAGCGGCGCACGGTAGAGAGCATACCTCCACCTGGCTGAACAGTTTACGTTTTGTACCCACTGATAGGGCCAGATCTGGATTCGGACCTGAACCAAAATTTAATCGGCTTGGCCTTGTCCACCAAGTTTTGTAATAATCCGTCCACAACGTTTTAAAATATCATTCTTTATACAGTTTTTGGCCCGATCTCTCAATGGTGAAAAATCACCTTAAAAATAAAAAACCCCTCATATTCGGATCGGATTCATATTCGGATTCGGAATATTCAGATCTTCACCAAAATTGAATCGATTCGTCCTTGTCACACACCCAACCTGTCCACCGAGTTTCATCCGAATACGTCCACAAATTTCTGAAACATCCTGGTCACAGTCAAACAAACAGACAGACAAGGGTGAAAACATAACCTTTGGCCACCTAAGGTAGTGGAGGTAACAGTAGATTTGCATGACACATGAACATGATATATTTGAACCTGTGTTTCCAGCATCCTAAGCCATTGGTTCAGATGAGAATGATAAAAGGACAACCCGAAAGAGGTTTCAAGAGAAGAGAAATGTACAGAAAGTGGGAAGGTTGAGCGAAATCCTCAATAATTTTGCCATATTACGTAAGCGACATATAGATGATCCAAACTGTTGGGGTGGAACGTTACACACCAGAGTTTACTTGAAGCTTACTGGGTTTGCATCTGTATGGCCCTCAATTTCACAAGATGTACGTCTACCCACACGAGTCCAACAGGATGGTGCACTTGCCTTTGGATGGTCTAGTCTGGGTTGAATTTCCGAACAAACTATACACAAAGAATTAAGTTAAGCACCCCCCCCGTTTTTTTACAACCTCGCACATTACAAGTTTGTTGTCGTCAAAACAGTGTAATATACCCATGATATTGCTATATTTTCTGGAGAAGTGATATTATGGTCACATAAAAACATAACAATCATGCCGTTTTCAATATTTTATTCTGAATAATTTAAGGTGAAATTTTTTGGGAATTTTAGGCATATTTTCACCTCAATTTAAGTATGGAGCTATAGGTCCATCACGGACAGTGTGGATGACGTTTATGTTTTCTAACGTACAGTCATTGTTCTGAGAAGACCTCTAGCGATCTTTGCGTCAATAACGTGTGTAGGACCCACGTGATCGGATCACTGACTCAACCCTACGTCTCATAGACCCTGTAAGCCGTCGTATGCGTTGCTGTGGCAGGTTGTTCCATTCCCGATGTAATGCACGTTCCAATTCATCCAGATTGGCTATTGGAGGGACCATCTTCGCAATTTGTCGTCCCAACATGTCCCAAACGTGCTCGAGGGGGTTCAACCTGCCACAGCAACGCATACGACGGCTTACAGGGTCTATGAGACGTAGGGTTGAGTCAGTGATCCGATCACGTGGGTCCTACACACGTTATTGACGCAAAGATCGCTAGAGGTCTTCTCAGAACAATGACTGTACGTTAGAAAACATAAACTTCATCCACACTGTCCGTGATGGACCTATAGCTCCATACTTAAATTGAGGTGAAAATATGCCTAAAATTCCCCAAAAATTTCACCTTAAATTATTCAGAATAAAATATTGAAAACGGCATGATTGTTATGTTTTTATGTGACCATAATATCACTTCTCCAGAAAATATAGCAATATCATGGGTATATTACACTGTTTTGACGACAACAAACTTGTAATGTGCGAGGTTGTAAAAAAACGGGGGGGGTGCTTAACTTAATTCTTTGTGTATATAAACTGTCGGACTAGTGCTTCACAGGTAGAATGTGCCATCCCTTGGTTTGGACAGTTGTCCCGCCTGTTGGAATTATCTGGTGCACGTTAAAGATCCCACGGTGTCTTTTGAGAAGAATAGGTGAGTTATAGCCGGCACCTTGGCCGAATTGCAAAATCATGCCACCTTCATTGAATGCCAGGCCTGGCTAGCGTTCACGAAAGACTTGTGCAAACATTTCCCCTGAGCAGACCCCACAAGAAGGTGGGATTAATTGGGCTGTTAAAGAAGTATAGTAGTTGTAGTCTTCTCCCCACCGATGAATAAATCCGATTGTTCTTTGTGCTTTGTTATATATAAGGAAATTTGGATACAAGAGGAAGCCTTTTGGCCCGTAACACTTGTGCTGTTTATAAAACCTATTCATTATGTTAGTTTCACTTACCATCCACATCCCTTTACCTCATTAAATATCCTCTTAATGATTTAGTCAGGGACTTTAATCAGGCCACCGACACAATATGTGGCCTCCATCTTTAAGCAGATATTATGGCAGTCTTTATACCTAGGACCTCAAATGAGGTAGCTTTACTTATATTTCCCCATCCACAAGGTGGTTTGTTAAATGTGTTTTCTTCTGTTTTGTTTAAGCCGGTTTTGACTCCACACAGGAACAAATCCATGAATATGCAGCCCAGACAATAACACCCTAACGATGATTCTTTCATGCCGTCCCTCGGTCAACAACACTTCAATCCATATCTCATCATCCTTCTTCCTAATCATAAACATTATCCAAGAACAAAGTAGGGAAATTCAGCTTTGCTTTCAAGATCGGTTGAGATCAACTTCATCAAGATATGAAATTTAAATCACATTCTGGACACTTCTAAAATCTCTGCTAAGTCATAAGGCAGTTTTTTTGATTTTGGACTGAGTGAGCAATGCTAACAACCGTTCTAGTGTGGTCAAAATCCACATTGGATGGAAAGTACGATCAATTAAAAACCACAATGTTGATGTTTCTCTTACATTCCACTCACAAGGATTGACACACAGACTGATAGGCCTGTAGCGACCTGGAGCCAATATGCAAGGTATCACTCCAGTTAATGGGCAGTGTGCCGCCATGAGCCTTCCCACACCGAGGGCAACATCACCACCCGACACGATTCCGCATGCAGTGTCATTTCACTTCCGATCATGGCTAATAGATAAAAAACCGCTTTCGATTTCTACCAACCAGTTTTCCATCACCTTCAACTTGCCCCATATACATTGTTAATCCGATGTGTGTGAAAAACATGGGGCCTGCAACGCTGGTCTCTCTCAAAATCCCACACGTCGCTTCGCTGAATATGGAGAAGGAGGGATCTTCTTCGTCTTATTTTTAAGTTTTTATGGTGTTATCAGAGCTGTGAGGCTGTATATATATAGTCATGTGAAAAAGTAAGTACACCCCATATAAAGTTTTGACTTTTTCAACATATTTCAACATACAGCTATTTGATCTTCATTTCAACAATATTGATAGATAAAGGTGATATAATATAACAAATATCATGAAACATTTACATTTTGTAGTCCATTGTATAATTTAAATAAACATAAATGCAAATTTCGCATGTGAAAAAAGTAAGTACACCCCTACATTTATCACTACTTCAAATACCTAAAATTAGAATCAGGTGCACCAGCTCAGGTGCAAATGATTAGAACATCGTTAGAGAGGATCTTGGAGGAACCTGTCTTATTTAAACCTCAGACATTTAGTTTGGTTTGCTCTTTGTTGTTGAAGTGTGCGGCGTCACCATGCCTAGATCAAAAGAACTCTCTGATGCATTCAGAAAGAAGGTTATAGATGCCTACGAGTCTGGGAAGGGATTTAAAAAGATCTCCAAACAATTTGAAATCAATCAGTCGACTGTCCGGAAGATCATCTACAAGTGGAGAAGATTCCAAACAACTGCCAACTTGTGCAGGCCAGGCCGCCCCAGCAAGTTCAGCCCGAGAGCAGACCGCAAGATGCTGAAAGAAGTCTCTAAGAACCCCAGAATGTCATCACGGGACCGACAGGTAGTTCTTGCCACAGATGATGTCAAAGTGCACGAGTCTACCATTAGAAAGAGGCTGCACAAATTTGATCTACATGGGAGGTGTGCCAGGAGGAAACCTTTGCTGTCCAGAAAGAACATCAGGGCAAAACTAAAGTTTGCCAATGAACACCTCGGCAAAGACCAGCACTTCTCAAACAATGTGCTCTGGACAGATGAGTCAAAGGTAGAGCTATTTGACCACAGCACTAGAAGACATGTTTTGGGGAAAACCAAAGACAGCATTTGACCACAAGAACCTGATACCAAATGTAAAGCATGGTGGTGTAAATATTATGGTTTGGGGCAGCTATGCTGCATCAGGGCCTGGGCAGCTCTCCATCATAGAATCCACTATGAATTCTTCATTGTACCAGGGGGTGCTTGAGGATAATGTGAGGCCATCTGTCGGAAAGTTGAAGCTCAACCGAAGGTGGACCTTGCAACATGACAATGACCCTAAACATACCAGTAAATCCACCAAGGAATGGCTGAAAAGAAAGAAATGGAGGGTTCTGGAATGGCCAAGTCAAAGCCCGGATTTAAATCTCATTGAAATGTTGTGGGGGGATTTGAAACGAGCTGTGCATGCAAGAAACCACACAAACATAGCACAGCTGAAAGAATTCTGCATGGAGGAGTGGGCAAACATTTCTCCCAGTCGATGTCAGAGACTGGTAGACAGTTACAAGAAACGCCTACTCGAGGTTGTTTCTTCCAAAGGGGGGCAATACCACCTATTAGAGCCAAGTGTGTACTTACTTTTTCCACATGCGAAATTTGCATTTATGTTTATTTAAATTATACAATGGACTACAAAATGTAAATGTTTCATTATATTTGTTATATTATATCATCTTTATCTATCAATATTGTTGAAATGAAGATCAAATAGCTGTATGTTGAAATATGTTGAAAAAGTCAAAACTTTACATGGGGTGTACCTACTTTTTCACATGACTATATATGCCATGTGCTCAGACATAACAGCGGTGAATGAAGGAGCCTTTCAGTAATCTATAACTGAGTTTATCCATAATGCTTTCAGAGTTATGGATCAACTCACAAAATACTACAAAAAATGGTACATGCTGCTTCCTTAACATTGAGCATTTAAAAGAACATGAGTGCGCAAAAATGCCCTGCTGAGTGTGGTGAAAAAGGCGGCGGCATTTTGTGGCATCGCTGGGAGCTAGAGTGCCCCAGGAAGTGACGGCACTTCCCCCAAGCTCAGTAGCTGTGTTTACTCATCTAACAGTCCTTTGTTGTGTCTTATTGTAAAGTATTCAGCTGTATGCCCTTGTGTGCGAGATCTGTGGGTGGCAGCTCCACTTTACGCCTTAGATACCATTAAAAACTAGAACGACACTCTTCGAAGTCGCAACTTCGACCGATATGCCTCCACCCACATTATTACATTATTATACATACTTGTACCAAGTTGGATTTAAGTCCCTTCAACTGTTCTCAAGTATCACATTTTTACTTCACATGACCTCTGACCTTTGACACAAAAATATAATCAGTTCATCTTTTCATCATAATATATACTTGCACCAAGTTTGGTCAAAAACCCATCACTGGTTCAGAGTTAGCACAGTAATATAATTTTTACCTAACGGGACTTCTGGCCTTTGACCTCTTGACCCCATAATCGAATCCGTTTATCTTTACATCATTATACATACTTGTACTAGGGTTGACTCGGTTCCGTTCAGCTGTTCTTAAGTTATCGGGTAACAAAAACCTATCACGGACGGAAGGACAGACGGACAACCCGAAAACATAATGCCTCCAGTGACTTCATCGGTGGAGGAATTAAAACGAAAATTCAGACAAGAAATCAGGTGGCAAAAAGGGTTGGCGTCAGGAAGGGCATCCGGCCGTAAAACATTGCTTCAAAAAGGGGACCGAAAAACAACAACAACCACGGTTCCCGAAAAAGGCCAACCCCCGCTTTGCGGGGAAAAATGGCCTCTGAAGGTGGTTAAATCAGGGCCTCACTCTGGACTCGAGCCTTTGACATAGTCTGACATTTGACATAGTCAAAGTCTCAGCATATGGAATCCAATTTGACCTCCTCTCATGATCAGCTAACGACTTTGGTTTTGTAACCAGCATACTTGTACCAAGATCCTTGTCAAATGGATCCTTGTCAAAATTTTGGAGATTTATCATTGAAAAAAATTGTTAGTTCAAAAGAGTGTTAGTTCAAAAAAACCGTTTTGAACAAAAAAGGTGAATTTTTTTTTGACGACCTCTGCAGTGCCTTCGCCTCTCAAAATGTATGTCTAGATCAGTGACAAAAAAAATCTCAATTCAACCCATTTTAAATTCAGGCTGTAACACAACAAAATGTGAAAAGGTCAAGGGGTGGGAATACTTTCTGAAGGCACTATCTCATTTTGTGCGTCCATGTACCCTGTTGAAGGTGTGTATTCCCACTTTCCTCTGTATTCGAGCTGTCCGGTTCTATGTTCTAGCTATTCGATGAGCCTCGAGTTTGTATACCAAAAATAAAATCCAGCATCAAGAGGGAGATTTTGAGACAGAATATGTTAATGAGCAAACTGTTGGTTTTTGCTCATAGAGAAAATCTGATTACTATTCAAGGAGGGGCCCCTGAATAGCATTAGCGGACAAATGGGAAAGTAAAATTAAGGTTTGGTGCCAGACAGACTTGAAAGCTTGAGAAATGTTCAGAGGGATGGCAGAGATCTCTCATTTGAGATTTATTAAATCTATCCACTGTATTAAAGAAGCAATATGTTCATGGATGAATAGCTGGGATAGAAACCAAAGAGATGATCAAAGACTGGAGTTGGAGAACAGATAATTCTTGAGGTCCGCAACAATGATATAGATTCCTTTGTTTTTCTTTTAATGGGGAGAAGGCTAACCAGTCTGTCATTAAGTCAATCAGACCTTGAGACCTTCTCTGCAATAATGGTGACTGTTGCAACTTTCCAAGATGTAGGCAGGAGGCCATCTAAGAAACACCGGGAGAAGGGCGAGTGAAAGAGAGAAGAAAGGATTCATTTTTGTATACTAAGTCGAGGCTCGTATAAGAGCTAACACATAGAACATATAATAAAGGAAGCGGGAGACAAGAGGGGGACAGAAAGGGAAGCACAACAACGGTAGGGAACAGGAAAATGGACATCAGGAGATCTGTGGAAGGGAGAGGGCTGGAGTGGGGTACATGGGATAAACAAGATGGACCTTCAGGGGCTTTCAGGAAAGAAAACAGGGAATTTGAAGGAGGTGGGTTTGGTGTGTATTAACGGGGGTAGAAAAGATCAAGGAAGGAAAGGAGGATGGGAATGGCGAGACAACACGTGCTTGCGGTGGTGGAGAGGGGGGGGGGGGGGCGAGCAAAAATGTATTTATTTTTAATATACAAGACATCAAACATAGGGTATAAAGTTGTGAGGCAGTAAAGGGTCAAAAAGAAAACTGTTCTCTACTGTTGTTGTGCTTCCCTCTCTCCCCCTCTTGTCTCCTGCTCCCGTTATTATACTAGCCCAGGAGCATTAGCCAAAAATGAAGGGGAAGCCTAGAATAAATTAGTAGAAAGCTGATTTTTTGCACAGAGCTCCAAAATGTCATGTGGATACCCACAGTACAAAGTCCCACGAGTCCCACCTTGTGGCATTTTCAAAATTCAAGATGTCCGCCGGTTCGACGGAAAATGCATAAATTGCGATAACTTCAGCCTAGAACCTCATAAAAGTATACTTTTTATGTCTAAATATATGTTTTAGCACACTAGGATTTTAATAGAATATCTTTCAGTGACCTCAGATAATGATATGCAGAGATAATCCAAGATGGCCGACAAAATGGCCGCCGCCGTAATGCAAAAAACATGTTTTCTCTCGATCTAAAAGCACTCAACAAGAAATAGCGAGAGTGGGAGAGCTGTTTCTGCTGAAGCTGTATGGCGCAGCTCGATCGAAGTCACTGGACAAACACCGATATCTCATGTACTTCCGATCAATCCATAGAACATCTTTGACGTCATCTGGTTTCAAGCTGGAATCACTCCCACCTACTTCGGCAGCTACCAAATTCCACAGCTACAGAGCATACCATGCTGTTCAGCAGTGGCAGGGGAATGAACTGCTGCCAACTGAGTGGGGGTGGCAGTACAGAGAGGGACTACCTGTTCCAATCGAGACCGATAGGCCTGTCGCCCCTGAGAAAGTGCTGAAAATGATATCTTGTGGATGCAAGGTGGGGTGTGGAAAACGATGCACTTGCTACAAGTCTGGTCTGGAGTGTACCCTCTTGTGTACTGTTTGTAATGGCCATAATTGCAAAAACTCTCGGGACATTGATTTAGAGGGTGATAACAGTGTTTACGTCAGGAATAAGAAAAGTGACATTCAGTTAACACGGTACTGTCCAAAACACTAGTATCAGGTTGGGATGACTGAGTTCAAAGAGTTGGTCTGCTTTTGTGTCGTATTCTAATTAAATGTCAATTCCCCATGTGTTGTTTACCTCTTGCAGGCCTTGTGGTCACAATGTGAAACATTTTGCATTAAATAAAATAATAGCAAATTAAACTTATCATCATGATTTTGATGTGTTTTTGCATTACAGCAGCGGCAATTTTGTCAGCCATCTTGGATTATATCTACATATCATTATCTGAGGTCACTGAAATATATTCTATTAAAATCCTAGTGTGCTAAAACATATATTTAGCCACGAAAAGTACACTTTTATGAGGTTCTAGGCAGAAGTTATCCATATTTATGTATTTTCCATCTAACCGGCGGCCATCTTGAATTTTGAAAATGCCACAAGGTGGGAGTCGTGGGACTTTATATTGTGGGCATCCACATGGTATTCTGAAGCTCTGTGCAAAAAATCAGCTTTCTACTAATTTCTTCTAGGTCCTAACCTAATGTTCCTGGGCTATACGTTATATGTGTTAGCCCTCACACGAGCCTCAACTTAGTATACAAAAATAAATAAATATGTTTAAAAAAAATGAAAAGGAGTACAGGGAAAGGACAAACGTGGACACACAACGACTAACGAGGGATCCGGTTGGCCTCAAAAAGTACGGTGAGAAAAATCTGACTGGTACAAATTTGCACTGATTTTTTTTTTTTTTGTATACTGAATCGAGGCTCGTGAAAGAGCTGACATTTATTTCACAAACAAATCAAACAGACAAACAAAATATATAAAAAGAGGGAGCGGAAGACAAGATGGGGAAGCACACAAACACTTGAGGGCACACAACATTTAAGAGCAGGGACATGTGTGGGAGGGAGAGGGCTTGGGGGGAGGAGGCGTGGGAAGGGGGGGGTGGGCGGGGGGGTGGGAGAAGTATAAAACACAAGGACACCAAGGACTTCCAGGACAGAAGTTGGTATTTCAAAAAAGTGGAATTGGGTGAAATTAGCGGGGATAGAAAAGATCAAGGTTTTGGATGGGGGAAGATAAGAGATGGTGGTGAACAGCTGTTTTAAAACAAAACCGAACGAAAAGCACACAGTAAACACATACACAGCAAAAATGAACAGCAGGAAATTGACAAAAACGATCGGGAGAATTCACCTTTGAGGATACCGGTGGAGAGGATACCTCCCCCCCTACCCCTCCCCCTCCCCCTCCCATCCCTCACCCTCCCCCCCTCCCATCCATCACCCTCCCCCCACTCCCATCCAATCCCTCACCCTCCCCCCCTCCCATCCCATCCCTCACCCTCCCCCCCTCCCATCCCTCACCCTCCCCCCTCCCATCCCTCACCCTCCCCCCCTCCCATCCCATCCCTCACCCTCTCCCATCCCATCCCTCACCCTCCCCCCCCTCCCATCCCATCCCTCACCCTCCCCCCCTCCCATCCCTCACCCTCCCCCCCTCCCATCCCTCACCCTCCCCCCTCCCATCCCATCCCTCACCCTCCCCCCTCCCCCTCCCTACCCCCTCCCCTCCCCCCCTCCCACCCCTTCCCATCCCTCACCCTCCCCCCCTCCCACCCCTTCCCATCCCTCACCCTCCCCATCCCCCCCTCTTCTCCCCTCCCCCCCCTCTTCTCCCCTCCCCCCCATTCCCCTCCCCTCCCCTCCCCCCTCCCCTCCCCCGCCCGGCAATGCCGGGTACTTCTGCTAGTATATATATATATATAATCACCTGCATGACGCATCAAAGTAAGAAAAATACATCATTTTCATGTGCATTTGCAAATAATTGTCATTTTTCAGAGAAAACAATTAGCACAGACCCAGAAATTAACAACCATTTTGTTTTGTTTTTTACTAAGTACATCAGGTTGCCCTTCAGAAATGATTAGCACAGTGACTGAAGTATAATCATCTGTTTCGTTAATGCACATCAAGTTATGATGAACAATCTTTTGCATTCTGAGCAATTGGCAATTATGTATAATATGCATATTTATATCTCAGGCAATTGTATCTCTGTCGCTTAATTTTTTTTTAATTAAAAATTTATCAACCAAAATTTTAAAATTAAATGGCGATCGCACGTAAAGAACTAGAAATAACACCAATTCATTTCACCGCTCTATCTTACGATCATTTGTTATCATTATACAGATTGTCAAATGTTTGTGTGTTTGTGCGTTATTCTTTCACGGCGGAAATGAAGCACTGAGAGGCCCCATATTTTGGCTATAGGTACTTCAGAATCTGGGCAAGGTTTTAAGCTCCTCATATTATTTTGTGGAGTCAAGTTGTAGCGGGTATGGGAATGAAGCCGTGTGATCACTTGTTGTGAAATGAAAACTCAGGATTGTGCTTCTCATCTTGTTTAATTGTGTAATAAAATATCTTTGTATTGACATTTATTAATTATTTTCATATTCATTAACTGGTCTAAAATGGCTGATGCTTCATTAAAACAATTGTTTTTTCCAGCTTTCTTACTACCTAATAACAATAAACAGTCTATTAACTAATTGTGATGGGTCATTTGGAAGAAAGCTAACACCTGAACTCGTTAGGTGAACTAGTTAGCTGCGATCATAGATCGCTGATGGTTCTCGGTACAGCCAACTCGTAATATTAGCCAATTGGTAGCACTTGAAATTCTGATTTTTAATGAAAGAAAAAATGAAAAAATTAAATAATTGAAAATCGAAAAATATTGAAATAATTGAAAATTAAACAATTTGAAAATTGAGAAAATATTTTAATGCAACAACCTGCCAGCAACCCTCTTCTGGTGAAACTACCAAAATCAAGACTCTCTGCTCACCTTCACTCCTTCATTCCTCTTTTCTCCCACCTCTGGAACAAACTCCCTCACTCTCTTCAATCCCTCTGTCCCTCCAGGTCTTTAAAACAGCTGTTCACCACCATCTGGTTCACCACCACCAACCCATCTGTTCACAGCTGCTTACTTAAAGCTTCAATAACATGTTTCACCTGCTCATTCTTATTAATTTTACCAGCAACAGAAACTCCATAATACGTGAGTTTAGTAAATCAATATATACCCTATCATCTTCACTTTGTGTATTCAACGTTTCATCAAAATAACTTGAACTATGGTATCCATCTTTTGTGAGAAGAAACATTAATCCAGAGGTTAATTTAATAGGTGGTTGGTGTTACAGGGTCCTCTGTAATCTCCTGGTCTCGGTAACCTCCGAACCCCGAGAGGAACCCCGGCAGAAAGATATAGATGTTATTCCGTGTCGAAATCAATCACTAATGAAACCATCCATGAAACCATCAAAGGAAACAATCCAAATCAATAAGGAAACCACACCCTTGGTTGTCAATGCACAAATATTATATTAAAAGCACACAAAAAGAACCATACAACAATGGTGGCAATCAACCCTACAATCAATATCTTAAGATGGTAACCCCAAACTCACGGCACTCCCAGGAAATGGAACCGAGCCCTCCTCAATGTCTCTATAACCCTCCAAGGCGAAGTTGATGCGCTCCGGCGATCGTTGGAACAATGTCCGATCAAGAGCAACCGAGGCGTAGACAGTCGAAGCGACACAGAAGTCACGTGGTCCAACACCCAGCAAACTTGCTGTGGAAAGAGAACTCCCAAAGACGCGATCCAGACGTGCACGTGCACCGTTCAATCAGCAAACCGCAGTGCAATCTTCAGACGCCGCTTTATTGCACAGCTGTCCCCGGCAAACCACCGGAGGATAAGCCCAACCGACGCGACAAAGACCTTTTCCGATGAAGGTAGCGCGCGGGGTGAAATGGCGGATGGCTCTCACTCGAGCCGCGGCCTCGCGGCAAAGATTCTCCGGAACCTCACACCTGTACCTGGCTTCGCAGGCTTTTCCACAATTCCAGCGATAACACCCATCGCCCGAGATTCCTTTCAAGGACTCAAAGTTCCCTCGCCATGACCACACTAGGTCCGGAGCTTTTCCGAATCCCTCGTTTTTCAAATGTCTTTTACGCCTTCTCCTTCCTCGCTCTTTTCTCTTCCGGGTCACGATCCAATTTCCTGTCTCATTTTTACCATGAGCGCTTTTAACCTTTTAACCACAATAACCATTTCCCTTAAACAACAATACCCCTAATACTTAGAACCCACAATAATAATAATAACAGCAATAATAATAATAAGTGCCGAATCCGTAACACTTCCCCCCCTCAAGAAAGAAAGTTTGAACACAGCGAAAACTTTCTTTGCCGGCAAACTCTTTAAACAAACAAAAAAAATAAACTCACAACCCCAAATCACCAATTCCCGTGAGCAACAATTTATCAACATCTCAAAAATAAAGCAACAAAATGATACAACCCACAGAGATTTCCAAGGTTAATTGACTCTGGACAAAGCGTCAGCCACGACATTGTCCCTGCCCTTTACATGTTCAATTTCCCCGTTGGACTCCTGCAAAGCCAAACTCCATCTCATCATCCTCTGATTTTACTTTTCGTTTCTTTTGAATGAAGGTTAAGGGGTAGTACTCAAAAACCCAAAGTCAAGCAAATCTACAGCACTTTTCCCGGGAGACCGAGCTGAAAGCCAGGTTCCATGGTGGTTGGGAGGTGAAGCCTGGAAGTATTCACTACATAGACGCCTTTAGGAACGTGGAGTTCACGGTTAGTCCGTGCAGGAAAGTTTGCTACATGGACGCCTTTAGGAACGTGGAGTTCACGGTTAATCCGTGTAGGGAAGTTCACTACATGGACGCCTTAAGGAACGTGGTGTTCACGGTTAATCCCTGTAGGGAAGTTCACTACATGGACGCCTTTAGGAACGTGGTGTTCACGGTTAATCCGTGTAGGAATCTTGGCTCGGCTGCTCCGCAGCATTCAGTGCTTCAACTCTTTCTAACTTTCCTAACAATCACGGTTGGACCACTTGTCACGGTAGTCACATGAATAGCGGTCTCCTTCTCGGCCACCGCTCGGATAATCCTTCCTTCGGGGCTGCCGTAACACTGGGAGCCTCCATAATAATATCGATTGCGGCCACCACCACCACAACTACGACTCTGTGGTCCTCTTCTGCAGGTCCCACGACACCTATGAAATGCCTTCCCTACTGTTATGGTCCGACCCTCCAACTCCTTGCTATTCAGATCCTTTTCTGCCTCTCTGGCGTCCTTTGAGTTTTCAAACGTGACAAAGCCAAACCCTCTTGACTTTCGTGTCTCCCTGTCTTTTATCAGCAGCACTTCCAAAAGCGGTCCATATTTGCTGAAGGCAGACTCCAGAACATCTTCCTTTGTTTTGAAGTTCAGTCCACCAACAAATAACTTGCTAAATTTGTCGCCATCCCTAACTGGTGTGGTGTTATTTTCCCTACTGGGCTTGTTAACAACCATCGGGTTACCATAAACTTAACCACCGGCCAAATCATTCCCAATAACAACAGATACTCCCTCTACAGGAAGCGTGGCTTGTAAACCGACGGTGACCGATCCTGACACCAAATCAGACTCCAAATGGATGACATGAAGTGGAGCTCCAACACAGCCACCAATCCCCTGTAAACGAACACTATCACCAGTTGCCGTCTCCTCTGACAATGGCAAGATACCTTCAAGTATTAAAGATTGATGTGCTCCTGTGTCCCTCAATACCCTCACAAGTCTCCGGTTAGTCGAGGCTCCATCCAGTGACACAAACCCCTCTGAAATAAATGGTTGGTAACCCTTTTGAGGGCGATTTCTCACAATGGCCATTGCATTTGGAGTTGTACTAGTCGAACTCCGCTCCTGATTTTCCCTTTTCATGGTGTAACACTGGAAGTGTCCAGGTTTATGGCAAAAAGCGCAAGTAGGCCCGGAGGAGAACCTCGTGGTCTGCCTCGAGCCCCCCGGAGGATACGTCTGCCTTGGAACTGTTGTCTTCTGATTTCTAGAAGTCGTGGTGTCAGAGTGGTCCTCATAGTAATCTCGAGGCCGCCCCCATGAATTTTCGTTCTCCGCCCCTGATGTACCATAGCTCCCCTGGCTAGGTCTAGGCGAGAAGTTAGGTTTGTGGAACCCCATCCTGTGTGTTAAGGCATAGTCATCTGCCATGGTTGCTGCCTCATACAACTTTGGTACTTTCCTTTCCTCCAGATGTACTTTAATGTCTTCGTGGACACACTGCTGGAATTCCTCCACCAGGATCAATTGTCGCAATAGTTAGAAGTCTTTCCCAATCCCTTTTGAATCACACCACCTATCAAACATGGTTTCTTTCATTCTGGCAAACTCCACATGGGTCTCACTCTCCCTCTTCCTGGCATTCCGGAATTTTTGTTGGTAAGCTTCCGGGACCAAGTCATAGGCTTTGAGAATGTTTTTCTTCAATACCTCATGATCTGCACATTGGTCAATCGGTAAAGCCGAATAAATATCTTGAGCTTTACCCACCAGAACACTTTGCACTAATATGGTCCAGGACTCCTCAGGCCAATTTAGCAGTTGAGCCACTTTCTCAAAGTGTGAAAAAAAATTGGCTACCTCCTTTTCATTGAAGGGTGGAACCAGCCTCACATGTCTGCCAACATCCCAGGTGTTCTGACTAGTTCTCGAACCAGTCGGCATGGATGGTACCTCTCCTCGTTCTCTCATTAAATCCAGCTCCTTGGCTTTAATTTCCTGCTGAAGCGCCATTTCGTGTGCCTTTAACTCCCTTTCAGCTTTTTTCTCCTCTGCTTCGAGTTCTCTTGCAGCTCTCCTTTCCTCTGCTTTTTTCTCTTCTAACCTTTCCTGGAGTTCTCTTTCCTGTACTTTTAACCTTTCCTGGAGTTCTCTTTCAACTCTCCTTTCCTCTGCTTGTTTCTCTTCTCTTCTCTCTTCTGCTTTCCTTTCCTCTGCTTTTTCCCTTTCCTGGCTCTGTAATTGCATCTCCAGTTTCCGGAGCTCCACATTTTCTTGTTCCTCGGGTAACCAATCCAAGGCTCCCTCTTCCCATGTTCCTTGTCCCACCAGAGATTGTATCACCACTGTCTGCATCTCTGCCTTCCTCATATTAGTTCGGACCTCCAAGCTAAAATGTTTGGCCAATTTCAAGAGGTCCGATTTTACTAACGCTCTGAACTGTGCTTCACTAGGGATCACTGCAAACTTCTCTGCGTCAAACTCCATGGTGACTATTGTTAACACCTGTTAACCTTCACACAAGAAATTTTTTTAAAAACAAAATATATATATTATACACCGCACCTTTCCTATGCCATCTCCAGGCAATGCAAATCGTCATTGCTGGGCACCGAAGGGGGCTCGGCAGTGACGCACGCTGAAAGGGAGTACTCAGTTTTCACTCTGGTTGTTTTCTTGCTTTCTTGTTTTCTTTCTTGTTTGTTTGTTTGTCCGGGCGATATCTCAGCCATCCTTTGAGCTAGGAAGCTGAAATTTCGGCACAATAGTGAGCACGTCCTTTGTCAAAAACGGTATTTTTGTTTTTTGATTAATCAATAAATTGAGGAGTTATTTAATTATTAGCGATTAATTAAGTACTTATTTAATTAATCAAATTTCCTTTCTCTTCTGACCATTAACTCAGGCACCTTTTGAGTTAGGAAGCTGATATTTGGACATGCCAATGACCAGGTGATTTGGCTGCAAAGACTATTTTTGATTTATTAACTAATCAATTAATCAATTAATCGATGAATTATTTAATTATTCGATTAATGACCAAAAAATTTTTTTTTAAGTTACAGATTCTGATGAAATGGTGGTGGTTTATGTGTTCTCTGACCGAATTGATTAATAATTTAATTTTTTTATGATTATTATTCATTTATTTTCATTATTAATCATTTATTTATTTTCTTTCTCATTTGGCCAATATCCCAGGCACCTTTTGAGCTCAGAAGCTAATATTTGGACATGAGTGACCAAGTGATGTGGCTATCAAGGATATTTTTGATTTATTGATTAATCAATTAATCAATTAATTATTTAATTATTCGATTAATTACTAAAAAAAAAAAAAAATCAGTTACAGATTCTGATGAAATGGTGGTGGTTTATGTGTTCTGTGACCGAATTGTTTAATAATTTAATTTTTTAATGATTATTATTTATTTATTTTCATTATTAATTATTTATTTATTTTCTTTCTTATTTGGCCAATATCTCAGGCACCTTTTGAGCTGGGAAGCTAATATTTGGACATGACAGTGACCAAGTGATGTGGCTATCAAGGATATTTTTGATTTATTGATTAATCATTTAATCAATTAATTATTTATTGATTAATCAATTAATTATTTTATTTTTTGTTAATGACTTATTTAATTAAATTTCTAAAAGATACATCTTCAGATGAAGCATTAGTGGTTTAGTTATGCTATTAGCCAATTGATTATGAAAATATTTTGTGATAATCTTTTATTGATTTTAATTATACAATTAATCAATCAATTAGTGTACACCTCTCCCTCCCATTTTTTTTTTTTTTTTTTTCTTCTCCCTCCCAATGCAGCCTCAATGAGCTGCACTGCGGTATTGCCAGGCACCAGAGGCACCCCAGCAATACCGCGCTGTAGGATATTTAATTATTTGGCATGTGGGCGGTGTACTTTGAATGTATCTTTACTTGTTTTTTTTTGTTTGTTTTTTGGAAAAATTTGGGAATGTTGGAACAAGTTCCAAATTTGGGAATTCTGGGAATGTTAGGGAATTCTTTCCCGGACTAAATTTAGGGAATTTTATATCCCGGATGAGCCCCCGATTTCTGTTACGGTGTCCTCTGTAATCTCCTGGTCTCGGTAACCTCCGAACCCCGAGAGGAACCCCGGCAGAAAGATATAGATGTTATTCCGTGTCGAAATCAATCACTAATGAAACCATCCATGAAACCATCAAAGGAAACAATCCAAATCAATAAGGAAACCACACCCTTGGTTGTCAATGCACAAATATTATATTAAAAGCACACAAAAAGAACCATACAACAATGGTGGCAATCAACCCTACAATCAATATCTTAAGATGATAACCCCAAACTCACGGCACTCCCAGGAAATGGAACCGAGCCCTCCTCAATGTCTCTATAACCCTCCAAGGCGAAGTTGATGCGCTCCGGCGATCGTTGGAACAATGTCCGATCAAGAGCAACCGAGGCGTAGACGGTCGAAGCGACACAGATGTCACGTGGTCCAACACCCAGCAAACTTGCGGTAGAAAGGGAACTCCCAAAGACGCGATCCAGACGTGCACCTGCACCGTTCAATCAGCGAACCGCAGTGCAATCTTCAGACGCCGCTTTATTGCACAGCTGTCCCCGGCAAACCACCGGAGGATAAGCCCAACCGACGTGACAAAAACCTTTTCCGATGAAGGTAGTGCGCGGGGCGAAATGGCGGACGGCTCTCACTCGAGCCGCGGCCTCGCAGCGAAGATTCTCCGGAACCTCACGCCTGTACCTGGCTTCGCAGGCTTTTCCACAATTCCAGCGATAACACCGATCGCCTGAGATTCCTTTCAAGGACTCAACGTTCCCTCGCCATGTTCGCTCGACCACGCTAGGTCCGGAGCTTTTCCGAATCCCTCGTTTTTCAAATGTCTTTTACGCCTTCTTCTTCCTCGCTCTTTTCTCTTCCGGGTCACGATCCGATTTCCTGGCTCATTTTTACCATGAGCGCTTTTAACCTTTTAACCACAATAACCATTTCCCTTAAACAACAATACCCCTAATACTTAGAACCCACAATAATAATAATAACAGCAATAATAATAATAAGTGCCGAATCCGTAACGGTTGGGCAGAACTTAAGAACATCAATTTATCATTAAATAT
Source organism: Myxine glutinosa (assembly GCF_964187855.1). Classification (NCBI taxonomy): domain Eukaryota; kingdom Metazoa; phylum Chordata; class Myxini; order Myxiniformes; family Myxinidae; genus Myxine; species Myxine glutinosa. Next base: position 102,080,605 of record NC_136269.1, on the reverse strand, counting down.
CAATACCTTTTCTTTAACAAGATAGAACTGTGCTGGTCCTTCTGTTGGAATGAGACCTGCTATGGTTTTTGAAACCGCTGAATATTCATTTTTCTGAAGAGCTTCCACAACATAATCAGGAGGTTGATTTACCTTTTCCAGTTGTTGAGATAATCCTTCATCATCATATTCTAATTCTCCTATATTCTCTTATTCTTGCTCTGTCATTTGACTAAAATCTTTAAGCATTTGAAGTTTTCCAGGAATGTATTCCATCGTGGGAATTGTAGAGGGTTGTTCTATTTGTTGGGAAGTTTTTAAAAGCGGTTTTAAAAATTCCTCTTGCTTTCTTTCAAACGCTTCTTCACTCCTTAGTTTCTGTCGGCGTTTCTTCTTTATGTCTTCCTGTTGCTTTACAACTTTTGAAACTAACTCCTGTTATGTGCTCCTCCCCGACCCCCTGGTCACGGTGTACATCCGAGCCCCGAGAGGAGTCACGGCAGAAAAATGTGTTATTCTGTATGTCAAAGATCAATGGTGAAACCACACCAATTGTTACAAACCAACAAGTATTGTATTAAGATCACACAAGAATAACAGTACAAAAACAATAGTAATCAATTGTACAACAAATAGTATATCATTCCTATGATGGTACCATCAGGTTCGTACAATATAACTCACTGTGCTCCAAGTGAGCGAAAAGAAGAAAATTCCCAATGTCTCAATTCCCCGGCTTCAAGCCAAAGTCGATCCGCTCCAGCGATCGACCGATCAATGTCCAATCAAGACCAGAATCCCGTTGGGTTGGCAGTTACAGTCCTGCTGCCAAAGCTGTGCAAAGGCACCCTCCAGGCGACTGGGAAATCCAAAGGCGCCCTCCAGGCAACTGGGAAATCACAACCTCGGGTATGGACGTTCCACAGCTCGCAGTCGGAAAACCCCAGATTTACCTTCCAAAATCCGCGTTGCACACACACACACCAGATACATCTGAATGCGGTGAAAACGGCTGAAGTCAAGCAAAGAAAAACCTTGCGCGGCGCGCAAAGGCTGAAGCGAAGCAAAGAAACCTTGCTCGGCATGCAAAGCGTTTCAAAATGCACGCAAAGGCACGCAAAGTCAAAATGGCCGACGGCCTGTACTCGAGACGTAACGGCAGTCCAACGATTCTCTCCGGAATCGACCGCAAAACCTGACACGCAGGTTGACCTGTCACAGCGATAACAAGTCTGTCGCAGGAATCCCTTTCCTGGGAAACCCAAAGTTCACTCGTGACTCTTGCTCACCAACGTTCGCTCCAGACCGCAAAGCAACTATGCTTCTTGTCCGACTCCACTCGCTCCTCCTTCTTTTTTCTCTTCTTCCTCCTCCTCGTCGTCGTCCGGTTCCCGATCCGGTTTTTGGTTTCTTTTAACTCTAACTTTTTCACCTTTTGAAAACAGTTCCTAAACAATAAACCTTTTGAAAACAATAATAGTACATGGAATCAGAAATATTTGCAGTGGATGAAAACCACCACAACGGAAGTGACGAATCCGTAACACTCCTGATGTTCCTTAAACCTTCTTGCCCTTTCTTGTCCATTCATTTTCTGTATTTATTTATGGAAAAATATAATTTACTGAATTGTAAAGGTCAATGGGGAAATTTTCCTTTTCTTCATCATTAAAGTAGATGTGCTCAAATAAATCCTTTTCTTTAAATATTTTATCAAACTCTTTATTAGCATTAATACGAGTTGTAATTTTTTCTTCACAAATAGAAGTATCTCTGCTTTTCATACGTTGGCATTGAGTTTTTTCATCAACATCAAAACCGAATGATAAAATCTTAACTCCATTAGCACTCAGATGTTTCATAATTTGTCTCATTCCTTCTGGATTAGTTTCTAAAATCCAAAGACCACCAGATTTTAGTTTCTTTAACTCACTCTTACAATGTAAATATTTTATCGTGCCAAGAGAGACCTCCTCAAATATTTGACCTTTGTTCCTCAATCGCAAATGTTCCTCCATTGAAATGTAGTAATAATCTTCACCTTCTACTTCTCCTGGTCGCATTGCTCTGGTTGTTGTAGATACAATACGAATCATTGGATGTTAAAAAAAAAAAAAAACTTAAAATCTTTTCATTTTTCCCAAACCAAAGAGTGGAGAAAAACAGCCTTGGTATTTAAATGGAAAGCATAACGAATGTGAAAAATATCAAATAAGTCTTATTGAAGAAATAACCAAAAGAAAAGTAAATAAAACAAATAAGCGAATAAATTTTAAGTACAAACAAGTTAGAGGCTCCTCCCAGAAGAGTCAACATCCTTGAATGGACAGAAAATTTTGATGGTTGCCAAGAAATCAATGGGAAAATAATTTACTACAATCTTAAAATGATATGTGGCTCAGGAGATGCTCAAACAAGAACATTAAGAGAGGTCTATCATTTCATCTCTGCTCAACAAAGATACTTGTACCAAGAACCAAGTTCCAACATATTGTTTGATAATATACTTGATGGTGATGAGTGTTATAAGAAAATTCAATTATTCCCTAAAATAAAACAAACAAATATTCATTGGTCCACTTGGTGAGTATAATCAAATGCAGTCCCCCTCCCCAATTCCCCCTTCCCCCATTTCTCCATCTCCTTCCCCTCCCTAATTCCCCTTCCCTCAATTTTCCCTTCCACCACAAGTAGTAAGAGAATGGGGTGTCTTGAATGCGCCGACTAACAGCAAACGAATGTCGTGAATGAGAATGAGCGTCAGCGAATGTCTGTTGAACATCTTGACATCTTGAGGATGGGAATGAATTGGAGGATAAAATCTAATTGAAAATCTAGTGAGTCAATAATTATTAACCTCAATTTTCTCCATTGACGTCAATGTTAAATTTTAGGTGTGCTTCAGAACCCCCATTCTCCTGCTATTCATGCATGATGCGTAGATGCCCCATCCTGCTAGAAATAAATCTCATGGGCTGGTCCATGTCATTCAAGTTCAAGTACAAAGTAATTCTCCAACATATGAAGATTTGATTGCTGGTTGACCAACGCATCAAAAAAGTAAGGACCAATGAGGTGGTGGACAGATAACGCCGCCCAAACCGTAACATGTGGTGGATGGTCTTGCACTTCTTCAGCATAATGTGGATGAGCATCACGTTTAAAGTAAACATTGCGTGGAGATGAACTGAGGTAAACAGCACACTCTCACTAAACATAACCTTTGACCTTTTATGAATTGTATCGAAGTGCTGCAGCAGTCAAGTTGTCAACCTGTTTTCATGATCTGCATCTGACATTTCACAAATGACAGTTGGTTTATATGGTTTCATGTGAAGGTCTTCTTTCATTGTGCGACTTAACGAAGAATACGAAACACCAAACTCTGCAGAACGTTTATGTAATGATTTTTTTTTCGGAGATCTGAGGAGAATAGATGTTTTAATGTTTTGAACTCCCAAATCACGAATTATTGGTCATCCGCTGGGCTTGCTGTCGAGTACGTTTCCAGTCTGAAATGCCTATTTTTTTCCCCCAAATATGAAGATTTGATTTTGACGGTGCTGATTTTCTAAAACGCTCCTCGAAGTCTTCTTGCACCCGCTTCATCGTCTTGTTTGTATTTCTACTCTTGTGGTGCTAGACCACTGCTACCAAACAATAAAACATAAATACATGGTATAAACAGATCTTGTACAAGCAGCTAAAACCGTGTCCTGGGTCTCATGACTCACCCGATACATCTCTCTCTCTCTCTCAGACAACATGGACAAACTTTTAACCACTCATCCCATCTCTCTTCCTTATATGTGGCGATTTCCATTGTCACCATGAAAACTGGCTGGGTCTTGGTACCTCTCTCACCAGCCATGGCACTTCAGCAAAGGACTTCATGGAAACAAGGCCTTCAAGACAATTGGAATCTCCCATGATGAAGCCGAGTCGATGGGTTTAACACTTCACAATCATGGTCAGATCGGGGGTGTGTCTGGATTCTACAGCCTCCTTTCTGGTCTTGCACACTCTGCTCATTCCGTGCTCCTTCCCCTCACACGGTCGACCAGTAACCCGCTTCTGGTGAAACTACCAAATCCAGGATCACAGCTCACTTCTACTCAATCGTTTTCCCAATCCAAAACCAGGATCTTTTCTACCCTCATTAAACCCCACCTCAATCCCTCCTCCTTCCAAATTTCTTGTTTTCTCTCTTGACAGTTTCCTTCTGTATCCATCTTGCCCACCCCATGCATCTTCTCCTGCCTCCCCCCCCCCCCCCCCCCCCCCCATGTTTGCCTCCCGCTGCCTTGGCCTTCATCCTCTGCTGTTTTGTAGAGGCCTTCGCCTCTGTTGTCCAACATCTCTCTGCTGTTCCTTTTGTCCTGTTGTGTCCCGATCTGTTCAGTAAACTAGTATTAGCTCTTCCATGAGCCTCCACCAAATATATACACAAAGAATTAAGTTAAGCACCCCTACACAACGAATTAAGGTAAGCACCCCCTAATATATATTCTTTGTGTATATGTATACATTGGCATATATTCTAAGGTATGTGAGATCAAATAATGATTGGTATGACATTAGCAATTATCCATTGATGAAATTGAGTGATCAAAGTGAAAAAAAGTGATTGGTTGAGTCAGTGATCCGATCACGTGGGTCCTACACACGTTATTGACGCAAAGATCGCTAGAGGTCTTCTCAGAACAATGACTGTACGTTAGAAAACATAAACGTCATCCACACTGTCCGTGATGGACCTATAGCTCCATACTTAAATTGAGGTGAAAATATGCCTAAAATTCCCAAAAAATTTCACCTTAAATTATTCAGAATAAAATATTGAAAACGGCATGATTGTTATGTTTTTATGTGACCATAATATCACTTCTCCAGAAAATATAGCAATATCATGGGTATATTACACTGTTTTGACGACAACAAACTTGTAATGTGCGAGGTTGTAAAAAAACGGGGGGGGTGCTTAACTTAATTCTTTGTGTATACAAAAAAATGACAAGGGAAATTTATATTAAAAAATCATAATGCAAGGTAACCACAGTTTAAGATGACCATTGCCACTCTTCCTTTGTACAAGAGACAGCAAAGATGCTAGATAATGGAGGAATCTTACTATAACGGCACAAACGTGGATGTCACCAAAATTCCAAAATTGGGGGAGAGGTGTGGGTGGGGAAAGGAGGAGAGAGGGGGGCTGAGAGGGAGGGGTGGGGGTTACGTGGGAGCATGATTTCACACCTATTAGTAAGAGAGAAATATGAATGAAGCTGTGCAAAGAATAACACGTTATAATTATAAAGTAATAACTGTTCTGATAATCATGAGTTTCCAAGCAAAGAGAAAACAACATGTTGTTGATTCAATGTATAACACGGTTGCGAAGCCAATCATATTAATAATGCTACCATAATTTTATTTCTTAAGGCAAAGGGACAATGTCATATTCGTCATCTATCGTCATGCACCTTTGGGCCAAATATCAAATTAATGGAATTACAATGCCTCAAGTGTGCAGGCAATCTCTCACAAATTCAACCTATTTTAGTTGGTCCCTGAGAACGAGTGTCCTTTTCGCATCGTCATACAAGGCCAAAGTTAAAATTGCTTCCCAGAATGTCATATATCATATATTTGGCTTATTGCAGGTTTACCAGGTTGGAGATTTCAATAACGTACGACCTACGTTATTGATAGCAATTTACCTCTTTTTTGTTCAATGCACACATCTGATTTTACAATAAAGCCTTTTGACTTTGAGAATCAATTTCTGTCAAAAAATATGATTACAACTCAAAAATAAAATTTGATGCGAATGTGTGCCTTTGCCCACGTTACAAATGGCTATGCCTTTGCCCGCGTTACATGTCCACCCAATTTTACGTTTGATCTCAGTTAAAGGTCGGACGAAAAAATTGAGGTCACCTGAGAGTGAGGGTGAGAGAGAAGAGATAAGTATAAGAGGGAAAACATCAAAGGCTTCAAAACACAAGTTATGATCTGCAGAATGATTTCCAAAGGGCACATGATCTTTGACCTGTTGAACCCAAAATTGAATCAGTTCATTTTTGTATCACAGTCCATACTTTTGTCGCGTTTGCTTGAAATCCTTCCGTTGGTTCACTAGTTATTGTGGTAACAAAGATTTTCAAATAAAGGTGACATGACCATGGACATTTGAACTTTAACCCCAAAATCTAAACAGTTAATCTTTGCAACACCGTACATAGTTGTAGCAAGTTTGGTCAAAATCCCTCCGGCGGTTCACAAGTTATCATGGTAACGATAATCTTCTATGCATCTGCGTATGGACGTACAAACCCAAAAACATAATGCCTCCAGAACCTGTGGCTGCAGAGGCATGACAATTAAATTATCACGTGCAGGTCTGTCATTGATCACAGAGCTGATAATGGATGGCAATCAAAAGTAGTAAATGAGAAGTAGGAAGTAAATTGGTGAGAAAATAGAATCACATTCGTAAACGGAAACCTGGCGCCATCGGGGAATAAGAAAAGCAAGTTCCGAAGTAAGTTTCTTTGGAGAAGCAAGATCGCATGCTATTAGCGTACCGTATGGTTTGGGTTATACACCACCTCTATATAGCGCGATGACTACCACAGGTCAAGAATATCGAATAGATTAGACGACGACAACATCAAGAAAGTTCCAGTATTTATTTCCCTAGGAATGAAGGAATGTTTATTAGTCCCCTACCGGTGTACACCGGAGGGGACTATAGGTTTGCACTCCGTCCCTCCGTCTGTCAGTCTGTCAGTCCATCACGCAAAGAACAGTTTTCCGGACTTTTTTCTAAACTCTTAATGCTAATGATTTCAAACTTGGCACATGGTTTCCTCATGAAAAGTTAGAGATCAAGTTCGAACTTCACGACGTTTCGATCATTTTTGACAAAGTTATGGCACTTTGAACTTTGGTAATTTCCCCAACAGTTTTCCGGACGACAGACTGCCGGTAGGAGACATGTTTTGCAGCGCAATACTCAGAATGCTTGTTATTTTGTGGAATTGCGTTTACTGCAGTTGGAGTAGATGAGTCGAACTGGAAGGTGCGGATGTAGCCATGGCTGGTATACGGGTATTTTGTGTCCTAGGCAAACCTTCAGCTTCCCCACCCCAGCCCCTCTGGAGCCGCGGTTAACTTTCGAAAATGCATATTGTGCATTAGTATGAATAAAACTTCTGCATTTATACTGATTGTATATTCTCATTGTTCTGCACTTTTCACAGGATATGTCCATAAAGAAGTGCACATTATAATGTGTAATATGGATCAAGTGATGTCATACTATACACTACCGGCCAAAAGTTTTAGAACACCTCAATTTTTCCAGTTTTTATTGAAATTTAAGCAATTCAAGTCCACTGCATAACCTGAAATTGTACAAAGGCAAGCAGTAAACTGCCCGAGGTTAAAAAAAAGTTTAGGTTAGCAAAAACGAGAAAATAATGTAAATTGCACAGTTATATTGTAAAAAAAGACCTTCTTCAGGGAACAAGTAATGGGTTAACAACTTACAGCTGTTCTGTAGCAATGTAAGTACATTAAGCCTTGAACGTTGATGCAAACAATTCCTACAGGTGCCCCAACCTCTGCTGATTACTTCATTACAAACCCCCTGTCTGTATAAAAGCAGTATTGGAACAGACAGACTGTTCTCTTACACCCTCTGAAGCATTATTTGGACAATATTGCACTGCAGGAAGTAGTATATTGATATCATAATGGTGAGAAAAAGGCAATTAACAAAGGAAGACAGACAGACCATTATAACCCTTAAAAGTGTAGGTCTTTCCTTTAGAGAAATTGCAAAGAAAGCCAAGGTGCACGTGAGTACAGTCCTACTCCATCAAAAGGCACTTGGAAACTGGAGGAAACTGACAGGAAGAGGTCTGGCAGACCCAACAGAATCAGAAGACAAGTTTCTGAGAGTCAACAGCTTGCGTGATAGGCAGCTCACAGGACAACAGCTTCAAGCACAGCCTAACACTGGTCGAAGTAAGCAAGTCTCAGTTTCAACTGTGAAGAGAAGTCTTCGAGCTGCAGGTTTGACAGGTCGAGTGGCAGTAAGAAAGCCATTGCTAAGATGGCAAAATAAGAAAAAGAGGCTTGCCTGGGCCATGAAAACATGCCAGTGGACTACTTAAGACTGGAAGAAGGTCTTATAGACCGATTAATCAAAATTTTAAATCCTTGGTTCATCACGCAGGGTTTTTGTACGCCGTCGAGTAGGCAAAAAGATGGTTCCTCAGTGTGTGACACCAACTGTCAAACATGGAGGAATCGTGATGGTCTGGGGCTCTTTTGCTGGATCCACAGTCAGCGACTTGAACAGAGTGACTGGCACCCTGAACCAAAAGGGCTACCACAGCAGTTTGCAGCACCATGCAATACCCTCTGGTATACGCCTAGTTGGTCAAGGGTTCATCCTACAGCAAGATAATGACCCTAAACACACCTCCAGGCTATGTCAAAACTACCTTCGAGGAAAAGCACAAGACGGTAGGCTTCAAATCATGGAATGGCCAGCACAGTCTCCAGACTTCAACCCCATCGAGCTGGTTTTGGATGAACTGGACAGAAGGGTGAAAGCAAAGCAACCTACAAGTGCAAAACATTTGTGGGAACTTCTGCAACAGTGTTGGGAAGAACTTCCCAAACAATATTTGATTTCCATTGTAGAAAGAATGCCACGAGTGTGTTCGGCGGTTATATCTGCAAAAGGTGGCTACTTTGCCGAGTCAAAAATTTAAATTAAATTTTGTTTAACAAAATGATTCTATGATTTCTTTTTTATCTCCAATTGTTTATTTATTCTATGCTTAATTTCAGAGTACATTGGAAATACATTGGAAACATTGGAATCTCCCGTGATGAAGCTAACTCCAAGGGCCTTTCACTCACTCACCACAGGCAAGTTGGTGGTCTTTCCGTCTTCTACCGACTCCTCTCTGGCCTTGCTCCCCCAGCTCTCTCTGGGCTCTGTCCCTCAAATATTCCTACAGGTAGCACAAGATCGGCCTGCAACCCTCTTATGGTTAAACTGCCAAAATCAAGACTCTCTGCTCACCTTCACTCCTCTTTTCTCCCGCCTCTGGAACAAACTCCCTTACTCTCTTCAATCCCACTCCACCCTCCAGGTCTTTAAAACAGCTGTTCACCACCATCTCTTGTCTTCCCCCATCCAAAACCTTGATCTTTTCTACCCCTGCTAATTTCACCCCAAATCCACTTTTTTGAAATACCAACCTCTGTCCTGGAAGTCCTTGGTGTCCTTGTGTTTTATACTTCTCCCACCCCCCCCCCCCCTTCCCACGCCTCCTCCCCCCAAGCCCTCTCCCTCCCACATTTCTCCCTGCTCTCAAATGTTGTGTTTGTGTGCTTCCCCTTCTCTCCCCATCTTGTCTTCCGCTCCCTCTTTTTATATATTTTGTTTATCTGGTTGATTTGTTTGTGAAATAAATGTTAGCTCTTTCACGAGCCTCGATTCAGTATACAAAAAAAAAAAAAAATTGAGACATTAAACTGCGTAAATTTCAATAAAAACTGGAAAAATTGAGGTTTTCTAAAACTTTTGACCGGTAGTGTATGTTGCTGCAACAAAGTTGATAATTGCAATTTTGAATCTTGCTTTCCGTGCTTTGAGTTTACCAAATGTACAAACAAGTCCTTTCAGGTGAATGTTTTGTGCAATTTCATGTTCTATTGGACGAGGCGGATAGCCCAATAAGCGTTTGTTGTATCATTGAGGATCAAATGTATATTTTGATCAACTTTAGCTTGGAAAAGCTTCACTCTCCACTGCCCACAGACACAGGGAGGGTCAAGAGGATGCGGAGGGCAATACGTGTGTTGGGCACATCAGCGGTGAGATTATTTTTGCAAACAAAGTTTCAAACATCTTGTGGTCATGCCCACTTTGGAACTCTTCTTGCGATTTCTCGCAATTCACTAATCAAATCGGAAACCTCAATATCTTTGGAGTCGCTGTGTTGTAAAGCTTGCTCTAGCTTCAAGCAATATGTTCCATAATCTGCTCTGATGTCCTATTCCGCAAACTGTGAACATCATACAGGAAGGGAAAGACAGAACTCATTTGATGCATTTGTGTGAATCATTCTTCAACCGACTGTATTGCTGTCAAGGATTACAAAACAAAAGTTCACTTTGAATTTTTCCTTGCGCTTCTGGATAGCCTCATTGCCTGTTTCATATGTGAACTTCTTCCTGTTTCTCCTAATAGGGACCGGATCTGCTTCAAAGTTTGCCGGTATCTCCAACTCCTCAGCAAGATCAGTAATTCACTAAGAAAGAACCATTCACCTGATCCCCACACGATGCCTGTGTGACGTCAGTGCTGGTTTCATTCTGGGGAGCCAAAGATGGCGGAGCTCAGGTGGCGTTTGCGGAGCTAAAGATGTTTGCAGTGGCATCCACTATTACCAGCAGTTTTCAGGCGGTTCGCGGTTCTTACTTCAAAGGAGGATCAAAGAGCGTACTTCTGAAATCCCCGGAAAGGCTTGCGAAGCTGACATTTAGCAGTCCATATTAAAGGAAAAACACAAAGACTGTCTGCTTGTTACCCTCGCCTGAGAGGGTATTGCATTTGAGTCCGTTTGTCTGTTTGTTTGTCTATTTGTCCGCACAGAATAAATATGATTTTCTCTGCAACCGTTAGTCCGATTGACAGGAAATTTTCACCATAGGTGCAACTCCACCTGTATAATTTTTTAATGATAATTATGACGTCATAGGTCACGTGGTTCGGCCGCCATCTTGTAAAAATCGAAAATCTGCACCTCTATATCTCCGAAAGTGCTGAATAGAAAAAATTGAGACATGGCTCATTGTAAAGAACTCTCCATGGGGAATAAAATATGTTAATGATGATGTCATTGGTGCCTCCATTATGACGTCATAATTCGACAAGTACAAAACTTCATCCGATCAAGATGAAATTTATTGAGCATAATCTAGGAATAAATTAGTTTAGAAAAAAAAATGATGTCATCGGTCACGTGATTCGGCCGCCATATTAGTTTTAACACAAAAGCCTTAAAAACCACTGAAAATACATCCTGGCGAGGGTTTGCAATCTCTAATTGCTCGTTCTTGTTTACTTATGTAATTGCATGAATCGATTTTTCATTAATCCTTGCCACCCCCAAATTTTGCCACTCTAGGTGACCGCCTAGTTTGTCTTGTGGTTAAATCGGCCCTGGACGTCACGCATTTTTCCTCCAAGGTGCCTGGTTTGGGGTTGATTCTCGGCATGATGAGAAAACTGTCTAATATGTACTTCATGGACAGGGTGTTGCATCAATGAGTGAGCCTGTCTGTCGATGGACGTTAAGCTGGGGACCCGTTTGGCCTACTAGCATTAATTTGTGGATGCTAAATTCATCACAGATTATTTTGATGAAGAATAAGCGAGTTATCGCTTGCAGACTGGACAAGTTCCTGCCCTGAATTTTCCAACAACCCGTACTCAACAAACGTGGCAAGTATGTCATATACCCTTCACCAAGGATAAGCCTTCTTTCTGCAATTGACTGAAATAAGTTGGAACAGGAAGAAGGAAAATAGTAGAAGGAGAGCAAGTCAAATTTGACAACTCTTCTAATGTTCATTACCAGAACCACTCAAGATGTTTTAATTATTAATGGATAAAAGTGGTGCAATGGTTAGCGTGTCCACTCAGAATCGGAGGTCAGGTTGGTAGTTTGAACCACGGCTGAATCATACCAAAGACATTGAAAATGGTAAGTGCTGCTTCCTTGCTCAACACAGCATCAAGGAAGAAAAAAAACAAATGATAGAGCATGAACAATCAATCATAGGTTGGCAACCATTGCGCAGACTACACACAGGCCGAATGACATCCTCCTACACTGAAGTTCCTTGTAAGAGAACTCATATTACATGTTACAAAGTAATATGGAAGGGGGACATTAATAAACTCCTGAAAACCCCTCACTCAACTCAAACTCACGCACTTGGCAATGCGTGTTTTTACAGCATAACCCAAAAGGCTAGGATACAAACTTTTAGGCTTACATAGACATCAAACTCCTTTTTTATACATGGTCAAGGTCAGTAGTCAAGGAAGAGCTAGGACACACAACAGATCAGGGCACAACATAACAAAGGGAACAGCAGGAGAAAGGGGAAACGCCAACAGCAGGGCAGAGTGAGAAAGTAGGGATGCAGGTTGTTGTTGTTTCGTATGCAGCCTGGGGCTGCTGGTTGCATAATTTTTCTGGAAGCGCGTTTGTGCCACTGATGCAGTGCCCCAATTTTACCAGTGAGCTGGTACTCAATTTGCCGACCTCGGAAGGATGACAGGCTGAGTCAACCCCCCCTGGCATTAATTCAACGATCCATCCGGATTCAAACCGAGGATCCAAGGATCCCAAGCCAGCACCCTAACCGTTAAGCCAACACCAGGCGATGCAGGTAATGATGACAGACAAACAGGTCTTCTTCCTCCCTCCAGGTCTTCAACGGAGACAGACAAACAAAGAATGCAGGTAACGATGAGGGTTTGGGGGAGAACGCCAAGGGGTGGACAAGATGGTTACACGAGCAAAATGTTTGGAGGGGTTGGAGGTGGTTTAACGGGTGTAGAAAAGATCATGGTTTTTGAAGTGGGATCACTCAGGATTTTTTTTTTTTTTTCGTATACAAGATCGAGGCTCGTGTAAGAGCTAAGATGGTGGTGAACAGCTGACTTGAAGACCTGGAGGGAACAACACTCCAGCCTTGACAGGGTGAGGAGAAGAAAGAGTTCTGTTGAGTGATACACGTTGCCTACGAGAGTGGTCAACAATCCAAGAGTGGAGTTGGCCTTGGATGCCATACGCAGACAGTTTGGAGAGCAGGGTGGGATTCCAGACTGCATCGAAACCTCGATATATTGCCAGAGAGGTGGCCCTAATCTCAAGTCTGGTATTGAGGGCCTACATCCATTGTTGGGAGATTATAAGTCGCATTTCCAAGGTAGAGGGACCAAGTCTGAATCCAAATTTATGATCTGTGATGAGGCTGTTGGCAAAAGGAATGATTTTATGACAACTGTGATGATGGATTCAATGACCTTGATGATGATTGGAGGTAAGCTAATTGGTCTGCTGTGAAGGGGATCCATTTTTACACCTTTTTATGTAATGCTGTGATGTCTGATTTCCAAGCAAATGCAAGATGAACTTTGGTAAATGACAGGGTGAAAAGGGCAGAGACGTAGTCCGAGAGCAGAAAAGCAGGTTTTTAGGACATGTGAGACAAGGTCGCCCTGTCCAGTTGCAGAGGCAGAGTCGAGGGTTGCCAGAAACTTTTACACCTTCTCAGGTGCAAAAGACACAGAATCCAGGAGAAGTTGGGTTGTAGGCAGATAGGAGCTCAGGATGCGTTTTTGCATGTTTTAAAAAATAATTGAAATAAACTCGGATCCTACAATTTCAAAGCCGCTAGTAAATCTAAGGGAGGTGTTTCCATGCTGCATCATTTCATTCCGTATCATGTTTTCTCCCACATTTCCCTCGGAATGCTTATTTCCCGAGGAAAAATCATTTTGACTGAGACTTTTCCATGCAAACATTCTCATATGACAAGGCACATTCGGTACAATTGTAAGAGTTGTGCAAAACCCAGGACATAAGCTCACACTTAAGCTGTGAGGTGAAGCTCAGTATATTTGCGTTTATTTTATTCAGGTAATGGGATGTTGGTGGTGCAGCTTTTCAGAAGCAGCATTTTAATGCCCATTCTAGGTTTCCCTGAAGACATTTCAGAGTCGACCACGAATGTTGGGCTGATGCCAGATTGAGGAGCTAGCAAGTCGGTTGAGTGGTTGAAATTTTTCTGTCTCCCACTGGCCGGTGCATGTTCGATTCCCATGGCTGCTCACTTAAGTCAAATACCACTCGACGTGAACAGTGGATGGAATCGACAGAACGTTGAAGTGTGCTAACCGCCACAGGAAGCCAGGAGACGCTGAAGTTTTGGTCATGAACCCCCTCTCCCTTAAACAAGCCTCCGAACCCCGGTTTAAAAAGTGCTCCTGTTTCCTTTACTCCATCTCAACATTCAGACTCTCTCTGTCATTTGTTATCAATTCCTAAAACTTAAGGCAATATAACCAACCCTACTAGCCGATACCTGTTTGCAAACTAATATTACGTTGCATTATTAATAAATAAATAAACATAAACAACCTCAGTGGTTCTTTTTTAAAATGCTTCACCAAGTGCACACAGCAGGCAACCAGAAGAGAATACATCTTATCGGAAGTGTGAGGGCCGTGTCAAAAGCCATGAGCATCAGTGGATTCCACACGTTTGTGCCGAATATAGTAGAACACCAGTTATTACAACATCTATCCATTTATCCACTCCAATAGAAATACAGGCTCGGCACATGCACCCCGCTGGTGTTCCCACAATCCATTGTTACAAAATGGCTGTCAACGACATCGTTTCTCCAACGTGCAGTGATTGATTTCCTCGTGATGGAAAACAGCTCGGCTGCAGATATCTACAGCCGATTGTGTCAGGTGTACGTACGGAGGTGCCTGCTGGCAGCGTCAGAAACACCTTGAAGATGGAAATGCAGACATCGCCGATTAGCCACACTGTGGTCGGCCTAGAAGCGCCATGACTGAACACAATGAGCAGAAAGTTGATGCAATCAGTGAGGACCGGAGGGTGACGGTTAAGGAGATCGCAGAGCAGCTTGGCACAGGACACCATGCTGTACAGGAGATGATAACGACATTGGGATATCGGAGAGTTTGTTCCCGTTTGGTTCCCCATTTGTTTACAGAGGAACACAAAAGCACACGCATGGATGTGTCATCACAGTTACTTCAATGACATGCTGCCGAGAGTGATGACTTCCTGTTCCGTATCGTGACTGGTGATGAAAGCTGGTTCCATCATTTATATCCAGAAATTGAAATGGTGGAACCATTTCGATCCAGAATGTCCAGTCTCTAAGCAGTAAAGCATGCAATGGCATCACTCCACATCTCCAAAAAATAAGATGGCCAAAAGAGTACTCTCCAACAGCACATTTATGGGAACCATCTTCTGGGATGCTGAGGGATGCATACTGGTCGATTTCCTGCCCAAAGGGGAAACCATCAACGCGGCTCGCTCGCTACACAAGAAACTGAAACACGCACTTCGGGAAGAGTGCCCAATGAAATAAGCTGTCATCTTTCAACATAACACGATACCTCTCACTACACATCTGACATTGGAGGAAATCTCAAAGAATAGCTGGGAAATGCTCCCTCACCCCATGTGCAGTCCTGACCTGGCTCCCTCAGAATGCCATCTGTTCGGGTCCTTGATAGTTCACATGAGAGGCCAGCACTATGAAAAGGACAAGACAGTCCAGATGGCCGTGCATAGCTGGTTATGAAGTGTTGGAATGGACTTCTACCGCAGCCGGATTGTTAAACTTGTGCAGCACTGGCAGAAATGTGTGGATCGTGCTGGAGATTTTGCAGAAAAGTATCATGGTATGACCAGTTACTATTAACAATATCAGTTTTCTAACATGCACCTTTGTTTTATTGTCCAATAAAAGATCTCATGACTTTCGGGACAGCCCTCGTAGTAGTCATGAAAAATATTTTACACTGTGATACTGACAATGGTCCAAGACATGCCAAAAAAAACAAGACCAAAAGTCTAACAGTGACGTAACTGGGCTTGTAAAATATTATAAACCACAAACACACATGATTAGTTTTTTAAACAGTCGCTAATGCTGTTTATTACATTAAACAAAGAAATTTGGAGGAATCCAGACATCCGTGATGTAAGTTTTACTTGCAGAACTGAGGGAAGATCTACTGTAATCTAGATTATACCCCACAAGGGTTGGGTACAAACCGTTTTGTTGGAAGAGACGTAGCACCGATGCTTTCGATATTTTATGGTCATTTTAACAATCGGTTTGTTTGTATTTCACACTGAATGAAAAACGTAAAGGTAGAGCATGGCAATTGTGGTATATGACAGGTTTGACGATATGTTCGGAATGAACGGCATGTAAATCAAAATGGCGGTGTGTGGAGAGTCAGCCGCCATACCACGGTAATGACATCAGAGGTAATCATATCACCCTATCATGTGACCAGATCCACAGCTCTGATTGGTATACGTTTGAGGGGACATACATACAGACGGACGGACAAACACTGTTCTAGACGGCTTTGCCCCATGGGCTTCGCTGTAAAAACACGTCATGTCGACTATTGTGAATAGCTTGATTGTACAATGTTTAAATGCCTCTCGCATAACGCATGCACCCTTTTGGTTTGTGTGTAGATAAATGCACTTCATTGTGTTCATGACCTGATCGTGTTCACATCTGAACAATTGGCTCATGGTGCAAGCAACCCAAATTCAAATACCATATATATATTGTTACGATTGTGGGAATGTCAATCGTTTACAAAGCATGCATAGACGATTCGTTTCATTTAGGGTGTAGTGCATAGATATGTCTGGTCAGCTGTGGATCCCAAATAAGACCTTTTCATATTGTTACGTGCTCCTCCCCAAACCCCCTGGTCACGGTGTACCTCCGAGCCCCGAGAGGAGTCACGGCAGAAAGATGTGTTATTCTGTATGTCAAAGATCAATGGTGAAGCCACACCAATTGTTACCAACAAACAAATATTGTATTAAGATCACACAAGAATAACAGTACAACGATAAGAGTAATCAAAAGTACTATCAATATATATCCTATGATGGTACCATCAGTTTCGTAATATATAACTCACGGTGCTCCAAGTGAGTGAAACAAGAACATTCCCAAAGTCTCTTTCCCGGCTTCAAACCAAAGTTGATTCTGGTATCAAGCCAAAGTCGATCCCGGCTTCAAGCCAAAGTCGATCCCGGCTTCAAGCCAAAGTCGATCCGCTCCAGCGATCGTCAGAACGATGTCTAATTGAGACCAGAATCCCGTTCGGATGACAGTCACAGTCACGCGGCCAAAGCTGCGCAAAGGCGCCCTCAAGGCGACTGGGAAATCCAAAGGCGCCCTCCATGCAACTGGGAAATCACACCCTCGGGTATGGACGTTTCACGGCTCCAAATCAGCGAACCGCAGATTTACCTTCAAAATCCACGTTACACACACACACACCAGATAAACGTCTGAATGCGGTGAAAACGGTTGAAGCGAGATGAAACCTTGAGCGAAGCGCAAGTCCTGCACGAGTCAAAATGGCCAACGGCCCGTTCTCGTGGCGTAACGGCACTCTGATGATTCTCTCCGGAATCAACCACAAAACCTGTCACGCAGGTTGATCTGTCACAGCGATGACAACTCTGTCGCAGGAATCCCTTTCCTCGGAAACCCAAAGTTCACTCGTGACTCTCGTTCGTCAACGTTCGCTCAGACCTCAAAGCAGCTCGGCTTTCTTGTCGAACTCACTCGCTCCACCTTCTCCTCCTCCTCCTCCTCCTCTTCCTCTTCGTCGTCGTCGTCCGGTTCTGGTTTCATTTAAAACATTGACTTTTTACCTTTTGAAAATAGTAACCTCTATCTCCCTTAAACGACAACAATAATAGTACATGGAATCAAAAATGTTTACAGTGGATGAAAACCACAACGGAAGTGACGAATCCATAACACTTCCCCCCCTCAAGAAAGAACATAGTGAAAACTTTCTTTGCAGGCAAAAAACTCTTTTAACAAACAAAAGTAAAACTCACACCCAAATCATCAATTCCCGTGAGCAACGATAATTAATATTTCCCAAAATAAAGCAACAAAACTTCCAAACAACCTACAGAAATTTCCAAAGTTAGTTCACTCTGGACAAAGCATCAGTAACGACATTGTCCCTGCCCTTTACATGCTCAATTTCCAAGTTGAACTCCTGCAAAGCCAAACTCCATCTCATCAACCTCTGGTTTTTATTTTTCATTTTTTGAATGAAGGTTAAGGGGTTGTGATCAAAAATCCAAAGCAAAGCAAATCTATAGCACTTTTTGAAGGAGGCCGAGCTGAGAGCCAGGTTTCATGGTGGTTGGGTGGTGAGGCCTGGAAGTATTCACTGCATTGACGCATTTATGAACGTGGAGTTCATGGGTTAATCCGTGTAGGAATCTTGGCTCGACTGCTCCTGAGCACTCAGTGCTTCCAACTCTTCTCTTGATCATAAAAATCATAATCACAGTTGTAGAGTCGGGTGCTGTAGTCACGTGAGTAGCGGTCCCCATCTCGGCTACCACCATAATAGTCATCCCGTCGAGAGTTGCCAAAACTGCGCTGCTGCTGCTGGGAGCTTCCGAAGTAATCACGACTGCGGCCGCCACCAAAACTACTACTCCCACCCCGGGAGCCATAGCCACCCCTGAAACTACCTACACGTTTTCCTCCTCTGTAGCCCCCTCGACGCCCATGGCCTACCTTCTCTACTGTTATGGTCCGACCATGCAAATCCTTGCCATTCAAATTCTTTTCTGCATCTTTGGCGTCCTTTGTGTTTTCAAACGTGACAAAGCCAAACCCTCTCGACTTTTGCGTCTCCCTGTCTTTTATCAGCAGCACTTCCAAGAGTGGTCCATATTTGCCAAAGATAGAGTCCAGAACATCTTCACTTGTGTCAAAGTTCAGTCCACCTACAAAGAGCTTGCCAACATTGCCTCCATCCATGACTTGTGTGCTCTGACACTTAGTTTCAGGGTACTCGACAAGAAGTGCCTGTGCAAAGCGTGACGTCAGTACCTTCTCCTTCTCTTCAGAGCGCTTCCTACCCATAGCAAGAGTCACGGCACAGGATGGAAAGATACCCGGAATCTCCTGCTCTAACTGTGCGGTGTTATTTTCCATACTGGGCTTTTCAACCAACATTGGATGACCAGAAACTCGACCACCGGCCAAATCATTCCCGATAATAAAAGAGATTCCCTCTACAGGAAGAGTGGCTTGTAAACCTACGGTGACCGGTCCTGACACCAAATCAGACTTCAAATGGATGACATGAAGTGGAGCTTTAACATAGCCACCAACCCCCTGTAAAAGAACACTAACACCAGTTGCCGTCTTCTCTGACAATGGCAAAATGCCCTCAAGCATAAAAGATTGATGTGCTCCTGTGTCCCTCAATACCCTAACAGGTCTCTGGTTAGTCAAGTCTTCATCCAGTGACACAAACCCCTCTGAAATAAAAGGTTTGTAACCCTCTTGAACAAGGTCGTTCTGTGATGCCGTAACTTTGGCATGGGAACCTGCACAAGGCACTGTCCTCCAAGGACGATTTCTCGCATTTGCCAATGCATTCGGAGTTGCACTAGTTTGACTCCGCTCCTGATTTTTTCCTTTTCAGGGCGTAACATTGGGACATCAAATGCCCAGGTTTCTTGCAAAAAGCGCAAGTAGGCCCGGAGGAAAAACTCGAGGTCTGCCTCGGGCCCCCCGGAAGATAAGTCTGTCTTGGAACTGTAGTCTTCTGATCCCTAAAAGTCACGGTATCAGATTTGTCCCCATAGTCATCTCTAGGCCGCCTCCATGAATATTTGTTCTCCGCCCCTGATTTACTATAACTCCCCTGGGAAAGACTTCAACCTGTTGCGACAATTGATCTTGGTGGAGGAATTCAAACAGTGTGTCCACGCGGACGTTAAAGTACATCTGGATGAAAAGAAAGTACCAGAGTTGTATGAGGCAGCAACCGTGGCAGATGACTGTGCCTTGACACACAGGATGGGGTTCCACAAACCTAACTTCTCGCCTAGAGTTAGGTTTGTGGAACTAGGCAAGAAGAAAGCCTCTCTAGGCGAGAAGTTAGGTCTGTGGAACCCCATCCTGTGTGTCAAGGCACAGTCATCTGCCACGGTTGCTGCCTCATACAACTCTGGTACTTTCTTTTCATCCAGATGTACTTTAACGTCCGCATGGACACACTGTTTGAATTCCTCCACCAAGATCAATTGTCGCAACAGGTTGAAGTCTTTCCCAATCCCCTTCGAGTCACACCACCAATCAAACATGGTTTCCTTCATTCTGGCAAACTCCACATGGGTCTCACTCTCCCTCTTCCTGGCATTCCTGAATTTTTGCCGGTAAGCTTCAGGGATCAATTCATAGACTTTGAGAATGGCTTTCTTCACTTTCTCATAATCTAAACATTGGTCAATCGGTAAAGCTGAAAATATATCTTGAGCTTTACCCACCAGAACACTTTGCACTAACATAGTCCAGGACCCCACAGGCCATTTTAGCATTTGAGCCACTTTCTCAAAGTGTAAAAAAAACTTGGCTACCTCCTTTTCATTGAAGGGTGGAACCAGCCTCACATGACTACCAACATCCCAAGTGTTCTGACTAGTTGTCGAACTAGCCGGCATGGATACTACTTCTCTCCGTTCTCCCATTAATTCCAGCTCCTTGAGTTTAATTTCCTTCTGATACTCCATGTCACGTTCCGTTAACTCCCTTTCGGCTCTCCTTTCCTCTGCTCTTTCCCCTGCTCGTCTTTCTTCTTCAGCTCTCCTTTCCTCTGCTCTTCTCTCTTCTTTAGCTCTCCTTTCCTCTGTTCTTCTCTCCTCGAGTTCTCGTTCCTGTTCTACTCTTCTTTCTTCGTGTTCCCTTTCAGCTCTCCTTTCCTATGCTCTTCTCTCCTCGAGTTCTCGTTCCTGTTCTGCTCTTCTTTCCTCGAGTTCCCTTTCAGCTCTCCTTTCCTCGGCTCTTCTCTCCTCGAGTTCTCGTTCCTGTTCTGCTCTTTCCTTTTCTGCTTTCCTTTCCTCTGCTTTTAACCTTTCCTGGCTCTGCAGTTGCATCTCCATTTTCCAGAGCTCCACATTTTCTTTTTCCTCAGGTAACCAATCCAAGGCTACCTCTTTCCATGTTCCTTGTCCCACCAGAGATACTACCACCAATGTCTGCATCTCTGCTTTCTTCATATTAACTCGGACCTCCAAGTTAAAATGTTTGGCCAATATCAAGAGTTCCGATCTTTTTAACGCTTGGAACTGTGCCTCATTAGGGGACGCCGCAAACTTTTCTGCGTCAAACACCATGGTGACTATTAGTTAGCACCTGTTAACCTTCACACAAAAATTTTCCAATTTTTTTGAAAAATTTGGGAATGTTAGAAAAATTTCAAATTTGGGAATTTTGGGAATGTTAGGGAATTCTATCCCGGACGGGGATGTTATGGAATTTAATCTCGGATGAGATTTTTGTCAGCAAAGACGAGCCCCCAATTTCTGTTTGGGCCAATTTTGGGACGAGCCCCCAATTTCAATTTGGGCCAATTTTGGACGAGCCCCCAATTTCTCTTAGCAAAGACAAGCCCCCAATTTCTCGGACGAGCCCCCAATTTCTGTTACGATGATTCTATTCTAGGATGTCCAATAGTTCAATTCCAATTTCTATTCTATCCCGGACGAGCAACCCCAATTTCTGTTACGTGCTCCTCCCCAAACCCCCTGGTCATGGTGTACCTCCGAGCCCCGAGAGGAGTCAAGGCAGAAAGATGTGTTAATCTGTATGTCAAAGATCAATGGTGAAGCCACATCAATTGTGACCAACAAACAAATATTGTATTAAGATCACACAAGAATAACAGTCCAACAATAATAGTAATCAAAAGTACTATCAATATATATCCGATGATGGTACCATTAGTTTCGTAATATATAACTCACGGTGCTCCAAGTGAGTGAAACACTGAAACAAGGACATTCCCAATGTCTCTTTCCCGGCTTCAAACCAAAGTTCATTCCGGTTTCAAGTCAAAGTCGATCCCGGCTTCAAGCCAGAGTCGATCCGCTCCAGCGATCGTCAGAACGATGTCGAATCGAGACCAGAATCCCGTTCGGATGACAGTCACAGTCAAGCAGATAAAGCTGCGCAACGGCACCCTCAAGGCAACTGGGAAATCCAAAGGCGCCCTCCAGGCGACTGGGAAATCACACCCTCGGGTATGGACGTTTCACGGCTCCAAATCGGCAAACCGCAGATTTACCTTCAAAATCCACGTTACACACACACACCAGATAAACATCTGAATGCAGTGAAAACGGTTGAAGCGAGATGAAACCTTGAGCGAAGCGCAAGTTCTGCGCGAGTCAAAATGGCCGACGGCCCGTTCTCGTGGCGTAACGGCACTCTGATGATTCTCTCCGGAATCAACCACAAAACCTGTCACGCAGGTTGATCTGTCACAGCGATAACAACTCTGTCGCAGGAATCCCTTTCCTGGGAAACCCAAAGTTCACTCGTGACTCTCGTTCGTCAACGTTCGCTCAGACCTCAAAGCAGCTCGGCTTTCTTGTCGAACTCACTCGCTCCGCCTTCTCCTCCTCCTCTTCGTCGTCATCGTCCGGTTTCCGGTTTCATTTAAAACATTGACTTTTTACCTTTTGAAAATAGTAACCTCTATCTCCCTTAAACGACAACAATAATAGTAAAAGGAATCAAAAATGTTTACAGTGGGTGAAAACCACAACAACGGAATGACGAATCCGTAACAATATTTACTTTTCCTTTTTCTTAAAGTTTACCCCATATCCACTCCCTTTATGCAACGTGATTTTGACTGTTGGTGGTGGTGCACAAAAACAGCTTTAGAAAGGATTCAACCCTTTTTCTTTCAAGCAAGAAAGTGTGGGTAAAGAGGCGGAAGAAGAAGAAGAAGAAGAAGAGCATCTCTTGGCGGTGCGTTAAAAAAGTATCTTTGCTCGTGGCGTAAATGGCTTAAGTGTGTTGGTGTGAAGGGCTCAATCTCTGTGAACTATATGAAGATTCAGTGTGCATGAAGGAGGTGGACAAAAAGGAAAAGAGCGTATTCTGTGGAAAAAGGCGCTTCTTTGGGTCTCTGTGGAAAACGATATATGCTTCATACTGTGAATGGGCTCAGCATGTGCTAGATGAAGGAGTCGACCTCGATGAACTTCCTGAGGGATTTACTGAGATGCATGAGGAGGGGAAAGGGATCAAAGGAGAAAGGAATTGCAGAGCGTGATGACTGGTGCATTCACGTTTGTTCCCGCCAAGCCCCGCTCTGATGAGCGTCGATGAAACTGTCCTTCAAACAGGCCTGAACCCCATTCCATTCCCTCTCTCATATCCCATTTTATTTGAATTTCCTGTGAATATTGTTTTTTTTTAATTTGCTTCCCTTTCCTTTCCCTGGGTTAGATAGACGGTCTGTGTGTGTGATGTTGTGTCGGCCTTTTGTATCGGTTGTATATGGCCTGTGTTAATTCAGTCTGTCATTATTCATTAACTAAGTCTGTCATCATACTTGTATGATTTGCTTATTGCATCGTTTTGCATTCTTTGAAGTAAATTGATTGTATTTCATTTTGTTTGATTGACATTTTTCGGATCGGGTCGCAAGCCTCCCCTCAGCTGCCAGTGTGGCAGTCTAAACTCTAGAGCCTCTACTCCTTGCATGAAACCAAAAGTTCAAGCTTCCCAAAACCGCTCGGTCAGCTGGCGGGCCTCGGCCCGGCGGGCTGGGACTGAGGGTAACTGACATTAGCCACCCCGCAACACACTTAGTTGGTAGTGACGTTTTGGGACTATGGTCCTCAGCCCCGTCACCCGTAACAATATATATATACGTAACAAGTATATACACAAGCTCTTCCACAAACCCAAGATTACCGTAAAAATAAATAAATACATAAAGACTATGACCCACTCAGAAAAGCACTGAAAACTTTTCAGTCAAACCACAATTTCCTCCAAATCGAATTAATTGTGCAATTGCATGCAACCAATTAATTGGATGCACCCAAGGTTAAAATAAATATGTTAAAAGATATGGGGTAAAGCTGAGAGATATAAATGTGTGTTCAGAATATACAGTACGTCACAGTTGGGAGTGTGCACATGCACACGCTTTACCTGCCGCCTGTGCAGTCAGCTCCATTTGTGCTGGGAAGATGAGGGCAAGAGAGAAGGCTGCTCCTCAAGGAAGATTCCGGGTAGGGAGACGGGGAGATGAAGAGTGGAAAAGGGGAGAGGGATGGGGGAAGAGTAGGGAGATGCATGAGAAGATTGTGAAAGAGAGATCTCTCCCAAAAAGTTAACAAGAACAGCAACAACCCATAGGCGGCGGTGTTGAAGCCAGAATTTTAAAGCTTCAGCTTAAATGTTAATGAGAGACGGGTGGTTTAAGGAGGGGGGAGGAGGTGGGAGCGAAGAGCGATGGATTTGTGGGGAAGAAAGTGAGGCGTGGAGAGGCATGAGGACGCGAAGAGAGGAAAAAAAATCAGGAGGAGGAGGTGAGGGTGGAGGAGGTGAGTGAGGGTGGGGGAGGGTATGGGGGGGGGGGAGGTGGGAAGCAGACAACAGAGACCGTTTTCAGTCACGGCGGCCAATGACCAAGAATCGTGAACAAATATAAATTACAATCCGCATCCCATCACAGATCATCAGACAAAAGGAAGGAAATGAACGACGAGAGTAAATATTCATATTAAGAAAGGAATTTTTGAATTACAAGATTATTGGTAAAAAAAAAAAAAAAATAATAATAATAATAATAATAATAAATCATTCATTTACTGATTGAAATTGTTAATTTTTTGGCTAATATCTTATCAGAATCCGTCTATTAGGTGTAATTAATTTTCCCAGGAGTCTACCTGTACCTGTACCTGTAGAGACGAAACGTATTTTTTCCCGTCCTCTCCGTCGTTTAAGGGGATGTATAAGCATGCAGGTAATTGTGCGTCTCACCCGTGTCTTGTTCAGATACATCCACAAGGTTCAAACCGCCCACGCGCATCACGGTCAACGAATGCACAGAGTTGCTAAAGCTCTTGTGGGTCGAACATCGCCGGGGATCCTGTGGTTGCCGCCATAAAGTCAGACTGCGTTCACTTCGGTCAACTTGATTACAGGTTAAAATAAATAAATAAATAAACGCTTCCACCTCATGTCGAGTGTGGAGACCATGTGTATTCGGCAGAGTTCACCTCTTGAGCACCTATGGCCAATGGCCATCGCAGGTCGACGGACTTCACGCGCGGTGCTCGAAAGATTGCACTAATGAGTAATGATGATGGAGTGCGTGTAGGTAAGTGATGCGTGTGCATAAGGTCTTCACCGAAGACTCACCACAGCAGAGCAGCAGAGAGGAGCACAGCTGCAAGAGGCCACGCTCGCAGCGAGAAGGCGCCATGGTTTTGCAGCTCCGAAGTCCGAGGAGAGAGAGTGAGCGGCGGCGCGTGGACAACGCGCACCTTGTCGGTATCCACTTAGCCCCCCAACACCGCTCCCACACAGCGCCACGTTCGAGCTGCCAACCACCGCATATCTTCCCTTTCGCACAGCTTGTCGCGGAAATTGGGGTGAACAGCAGCGTGTGAAATAAATTTTCTTTAAT
This sequence comes from Myxine glutinosa, assembly GCF_964187855.1. Classification (NCBI taxonomy): domain Eukaryota; kingdom Metazoa; phylum Chordata; class Myxini; order Myxiniformes; family Myxinidae; genus Myxine; species Myxine glutinosa. Next base: position 102,055,218 of record NC_136269.1, on the reverse strand, counting down.
AGCGATAAAAAAAGGCGCGATGAGGAAGGGGGTCATCCAGAGCTAGCGCGAAACGCACCAGTTGAGGTGCGTAGTGAAGAGGCCCCGCCTCCTCCCAGCTCGCGCGCGTTACTTATCGACTCCGTTCACGGCCGCAAGGGGGGGGGGGGAAGGTGGGGGGAAAGGAGGGGGGAATGGCGCACGCGCTTCCTCCTGTTACTGTCGGGGGTGTCTGAGAGAATGTCTCACAGTAGATGAGTGAGAATTAGGAATGGGGCTCACGGCAAAGGCTGAGAACTACATGGTTAAGCGCCGGAAAAACAAGTGGAGGGGAGGGAGGGTGGATGAAGAGTTTGAAGAAATTAATGAGGTAGAAAGGAAAAGGCTTGAAGGTTTTAAGGTGTTTACCTCGTCTGAAGGCAACACGAGGACCTTTCTTTGTGAGTAAACCCCGATTAGTATTACCTCATGCATTGAATGAGAGAATGCAGAACGTTGAGAACTCGCGCGCAAAACAATTAATTATGCTTTTGGTACGCGACGACAAACCGATGCTTGGGAACAGAGCACAGGGCTGAAAGATGAGGCGATGTGCATTCATGTGGATCACAGAGCACAGTGGACCTTGTGCTCCCTCCAAGCAGCCTTTATTAAAACACAAATGCATCGCCCAGTGACTTCATTCAAATGTTCACGTGGCCTACGCACCACCGATGGGCAAACAACCGTAGGCCTACATCAAAACGCTGCAGACACATCAGGCAAAAGCAAGTGCACGTGCGAAGGACTCGATTGACTCATTTGTCACTGTCAGGACTCGATTGCTACCTTCCACAACGTGGGAAATACTCCTTTTTTAAACAGCCCCAGAGTTTTTAAACAAGGCCTCCACAACTTTTAATGGAGCCCGCCATATTTAACCCCCCCACCCCTCCCCCCCCCCGACATATTTAACCCCCCACCCCTCCCCCCCCCCCCGACATATTTAACCCCCCACCCCTCCACCCCCGACATATTTAACCCCCCACCCCTCCCCCCCCCGACATATTTAACCCCCCACCCCTCCCCCCCCCCCGACATATTTAACCCACCACCCCTCCCCCCCCCGACATATTTAACCCACCACCCCTCCCCCCCTCCCCCCCCCCCCCCGACATATTTAACCATGCCTCGCCAGCATCTTTAAGCAGAGTCCTCAGGCATCTTTAAGCAGACCCATCCGGCATCTTTAAGCAGACCCTCCGGCATCTTTACGCAAACCCCTCCGGCATCTTTAAACAGACTCCTCCGGCATATTTAAGCAAACCCCTCCGGCATCTTTAAGCAAACCCCTCCGGCATCTTTAAGCAAACCCCTCCGGCATCTTTAAGCAGACCCCTCCGGCATCTTTAAGCAAACCCCTCCGGCATCTTTAAGCAGACCCCTCCGCCATCTTCAAGCAAACCCCTCCGGCATCTTTAAGCAGACCCCTCCGGCATCTTTAAGCAAAACCCTCCGGCATCTTTAAGCAGACCCCTCCGGCATCTTTAAGCAAAGCCCTCCGGCATCTTTAAGCAAACCCCTCCGGCATCTTTAAGCAAACCCCTCCGGCATCTTTAAGCAAACCCCTCCGGCATCTTCAAGCAGACCCCTCCGGCATCTTTAAGCAGACCCCCTCCGGCATCTTTAAGCAGACCCCTCCGGCATCTTTAAACAGCCATCGTCCCACCGGCATCTTCAAACCCAGCCCAGACATATTTAAACTGGGTCCCCTGCATCTTTAGCCTGCCCCCCCCCCCCCTCGAATTGTTAAACTGGGCACCCGGTATCTTTAAAATGCGTCCCCGGCATCTTTAAACTGGGTCGCCATGGCATCTTTCAACTGGGTCCCCACGGCATCTTTCAACTGGGTCCCCACGGCATCTTTCAACTGGGTCCCTGGCATCTTTAAACTGGGTCCCTGGCATCTTTAAACTGGGTCCCTCGCATCTTTAAACTGGGTCCCTGGTATCTTTAAACTGGGTCCCCGGTATCTTTAAACTGGGTCCCCGGTATCTTTAAGCTGGGTCCCCGGTATCTTTAAAATGGGTCCCCGTGGCATCTTTAAACTGGGTCCCCGCGGCATCTTTAAACTGGGTCCCCACGGCATCTTTAAACTGGGTCCCCGCGGCATCTTTAAACTGGGTCCCCGCGGCATCTTTAAACTGGGTCCCCGCGGCATCTTTAAACTGGGTCCCCGCGGCATCTTTATACTGGGTCCCCACGGCATCTTTAAACTGGGTCCCCGACATTGTTAAACTGGGTCCCCGACATTTTTAAACTGGGTCCCCGACATATTTAAACTGGGTCCCCGGTATCTTTAAACTGGGTCCCCGCGGCATCTTTAAACTGGGTCCCCGTGGCATCTTTAAACTGGGTCCCCGCGGCATCTTTAAACTGGGTCCCCGCGGCATCTTTAAACTGGGTCCCCGCGGCATCTTTAAACTGTGTCCCCGCGGCATCTTTAAACTGTGTCCCCGACATATTTAAACTGGGTCCCCGACATATTTAAACTGGGCCCCGACATATTTAAACTGGGTCCCCGACATATTTAAACTGGGTCCCCGACATATTTAAACTGGGTCCCCGACATATTTAAACTGGGTCCCCGACATATTTAAACTGGGTCCCCGACACATTTAAACTGGGTCCCCGACACATTTAAACTGGGTCCCCGACACCTTTAAACTGCGTCCCCGACACCTTTAAACTGCGTCCCCGACACCTTTAAACTGCGTCCCCGACACCTTTAAACTGGGTCCCCGACACCTTTAAACTGTGTCCCCGACATATTTAAACTGGGTCCCCGACATATTTAAACTGGGTCCCCGACATTTAAACTGGGTCCCCGACATTTAAACTGGGTCCCCGACACATTTAAACTGCATCCCCGACACCTTTAAACTGGGTCCCCGACATCTTTAAACTGGGTCCCCGGCATCTTTAAACTGGGTCCCCGGCATCTTTAAACTGGGTCCCCGACATCTATAAACTGGGCCCCCAGCATCTGCAAACTGGCTGGCCCCCTGACATATTTAGCTTGCCCCACCCCCCCTCCCCCCTCAAAACGTTAAACTAGGCCCCCAGTATACTGGATCCCAGTTATCTTTAAACTGGGTCCCTGACATCTTTAAACTAACACCCCAGTTATCTTTAAACTGGGTCCCTGACATCTTTAAACTAACACCCCCGATATCTTTAAACTGGGTCCCTGGTAGCTTTAAACTAACACCCCCGATATCTTTAAACTGGGTCCCTGGCAGCTTTAAACTTCCCCCACCCCAAGCCTCTTCAAATTTGGGCGTTTTTTTTTTTTTTTTACTTGGCCCCCGATATTTTTGAACTGCCCCCCCACCCCCACCCCCACCCCCCTCCAACCCGGCATCATCAAACAGGGTTCCAGCATCATCAAACAGGGTTCCAGCATCATTAAACAGGACTCCAGCATCATTAAACAGGACTCCAGCAGCATTAAACAGGGCTCCAGCCTCTTTAACAAATTAAACAAGGCTCCAGCCTCTTTAAACAAGGCTCCAGCATTTATAAACAGGGCTCCATAATCATTAAACAGGGCTCCAGCATGAGCATAAAAAGTGAGAGTGAGCTTAACCCACATCATTAGCAATATGATTCCTACCCACCAATAATTTACACAACCGGCCATAAATACAACACCAAAAAAAGCCTCATAACTTAAACACAAGTTCAACACTTATCTTGATACATACCAAACGTTTCACACAACTACCCATTCTAAACCCCCCAGCACACCCTCTTCCCAATCTCCCCTCCTCAAACTTGCGGGTTCACATGGCGTCGAAGTGAAAGCGGTGCGCCTCCTGCCGTTTCTCTTTGTTGTCTGCCTTCTGTGGAGAGCAAAAGGAAGCAGGATATCATGAATTCCAATTAATTTCAAAATCCCGATATTTCAATCAATGAGCATCAACTGCCATCAAATTGATCAAAATGAGCCGCCATCAAATTGATTATGAAACATGCTGTTAACGCTTTTTGCAGATATCTGGTGGAGACAAAGCGCTAGGCAACGATCAATTCAACGCTGCAATCTAAGCCGCAGAAAAAGCACTGGGCAATGATCCAACAACCACCTACTCATCACTGATGTGGCACTGGCATCTCCACATTACTGGTATTCAGCAAGGTGCGCGCACACCTTAGCAATGACAGGTAGTGAAAACGATTTTTCCCTTCACGCTAACCATCCTCTGCCATTTGACTCAACGTGGTAAGACGCAGCTTTGCCATTATCACATTGCAATGTTTCTGCCACTGGTACAGATCTCCACTCGCCTCCAATCATTACTCCTGTTCTCTGCAAAGCAGCCTTTTTGCACCACTCCTTCCGCCTGGCAGTGCCAGTGTGGTGTGGCAGATATTTGGAAGCGAACAGCCCAAAAATTAACAATTGCTATCGGCACCGCACCGGCACGTCTTATTATAACATCTTATACCAGCATAACGACAAATTCAGAGTGTCGTGTCTTTTCTGATGATGCACAAATATGCCATTCAAGAAATGCGTCGAAAAGCTTGAAATGAAAAAATGAAGTCAGCAATTGAGAAGTAGTATCTCTTTGCAGGTAATATGATGGATTGAATCGACAGGATGTTCATTTAGGTGTGCTAACTGCAGTGTGGATCAAGGGGAACCTGGCATTTTGGACGTTAATCTCTTGGTGGAGCAGAAGGAGGGCATGCTGATAAAGGGTTAATGGCCAAAACGTCTACGACATGACGGTAATAAAATAGATTCATTCAACATACACTTTTTCGTATACAAAGTCAAGGCTCGTGAAAGAGCTGGAACACAGAATGGATCAATACGCAACAGAGCATGAGGAACAGTAGAGATAGAGAGGAGGAACACCAGCATAGAGGGAGACTTGGACAAATAAGGAATGTGGGGAAGAACGAGTGCTAGGGGAGGATGCATGGGGTGGACAAGATGGCTACAGAGAGATACTCGCAGGATGGAAAAAACTGGAAATTTGGAACGAAGTGGGCTTTGGAGGAGGGGTTAACGGGCATATAAAAGATGATTGTTTTGGACAGGGGTGATCATGAGATGGTGGTGAACAGCTGTCTTGAAGACCTGGAGGGAGGAATATATTCAAGAGTGTGTGGATGTTGGTTCCACAGGTGGGAAGAAAGAGGAACGGATGAGTGGAGGTGATTGCCGATTCTGGATTTAGGGATTTCATCAGAAAGGAGTTGACGGTGGACGACGTGTTCCCTGCAGATACCTGGTGGGAGGCGGGGGATTACGGGAGGACAAAGCACGGAAAGAGCAGAGGGTGCAAAACCAGAAGGGAGGGGTAGAATATAGAGAAACGACCGACCTGTCCGATGGGAAAATGATAGGTCCATGGACTCAACTTCATCGTGGGAGGTTCCAATTATTATATTGAAGGCCTTGGTTTCTATGGCATCAAGCTGAGAAAGGTGTGAGGCAAGTGTGACAGCCCAGAGGGGAAAGCAGTACTCCATAAAGCTACAGGTCTTGTAGGTGGATAAGAAGCCATAAAGCCATAAAGCCTTGTAGGTGGATAAGACTTCAGGTGTGCCAAGGAATGTGTTTGCACAACGGAGGATGGCCGGTCAGCAAACGGCTTTCAAGGCTAACTTAGAAATGTGGTTTGCCCAAGAAGGATAATGGCTGAGAGCGAGACCAAAACGTTTGAATGACTGAATTTCCTCAAGAGGATTGTTAAGAAAGTCGATGGGGGAGGTTGCCATACTGTCCTTTCAGGGAGAGAGAGGGACATGGAGATAGATAGGGAGAGAGGGAGAGAGGGGGAGAGGGGGAGAGAGAGGGGAGAGAGGGGAGAGAGGAGAGAGAGGGGAGAGAGGGGAGAGAGGAGAGAGAGGAGAGAGAGAAGAAGAGAGAAGAAGAGAGAAGAAGAGAGAAGGAGAGAGAAGGAGAGAGAAGGAGAGAGAAGGAGAGAGAAACAGAGAGAAGGAGAGAGAAGGAGAGAGAAGGAGAGAGAAGGAGAGAGAAGGAGAGAGAAACAGAGACAGAGACAGAGAGAGAGAGAGAGAGAGAGAGAGAGAGAGAGAGAGAGAGAGAGACAGAGAGAGACAGAGAGAGACAGAGAGAGACAGAGAGAGTGTGACATTTGTCAGGATTGAAAGACATATTCCAAGTGTTTGACCAGCTTGTGATTTTTCTGAAGAGTCTGAAGAGAAGGAAGAGGCCGCTGACTGCCAGTCTGAAGGATGAGCGATGTTCCGGCAGAGGGTGGAGTCATCATCAAATAGATAAAGGGAATTTTCCAGAGAGTCTAAGAGAGATCGCTGATGAAGATCAGGAATATGACTGGGCCCAGAACTCTGCCTTGGGGTACTCCATCCTTGACAGGAAGAGGAAAAAAAAAAAAAGAATGATCGTTTTGAGGCCATTTTCCCCGCTAGAGTGGGGGTTAGCCTTGCGGGCCCCATGGCAATCATGGTTCCCTGTTTGAGGCAATGTTTTTTTTTTATGGCCGGATGCCCTTCCTGACACCAACCCTTAGTCGCCTCTTACGATGCGCAGGGATACGGTGTACCTATTCTAAACCGGGGTACACACCGGGAAGACAGGAAGAGAAGATGAAAGGATTCCATTGAGAGCCACATGTTGCCTGTGAGAATAGAGGAAGTCAGTAAACCAAGAGTGGAGTTGCCTTGGATGTTATCGGCAGAGAGCTTGGAGAGGAAGGCAGAGTGCCAGACTGCATCAAAAGCTTGAGATGTCTCGAGAAGGCCCTGGTGTGTGTTCCATTGGCAAGCACCTTACTTGATTCAAAGCACCCAAGCAAGCACTCTGATGGAACACGGAGCGGTCGGCACCGCTTAACAACATGGCGGTCTCCATGCATTGTGGTGCTCAAGCAAATACTGTCCGGGCTGTCGTTTTCAGTGTTACTCCATCCTCTTGTGACAACCCCCCCAAATTAATTTATTGTGTTATCAGTGGCGAGATTCCACAATGATTGATTCCATGACCTTGCCGATGATGGGAAGTAAGTCGATAGGTTTGTGGTGAAGGGCATCAGTTTTTGCACCTTGTTTATGTAAACAGCGTTTCATTCCCGGATTCTACGATGTCACAAACATCATTACAGGATGTAAAGCAGCAGTGACATGAAACAGAAAATTCAATAGGCTTCAAATTGTATCGAATCATAGAAACAATCACGTGGAAAGAAATGAGAAGTCTGACCAAATAAGAAAAAAATTCCATTAGCCAATTATGTCTTTTCTTGGGAATCAGAATTCTATTATCACCAAGTCATATAGATAATGACGGTGTTGTTGAAAAGAACAATGAAGGTGGGATAGCCAAGCAAGATTGAATCTGCTGCAATTAAATAAAACAAGGTCCTCTCGGGGTTCGGACAATTTCTGGTTTGTCCGAGAAAAAGACAACATTTTGTCCACCAACTTGGGACTCGGTGGCAAATGGTTAATGCGTCCGCTGTGAGTCTGGGAGGTCTAGGGTTCATACCAAAAACATTCAAAATTGTCTGTGCGACTTCCTTGCTTGAAGTTCAGGATTTAAAAAGGATAGAGCTCTCCTCAAAACCTGCTCTCCTCAAAATCACCAACGACCTTCTCCTCTCCTCTGATGCTGGCAACCTCAACATTCTCATCCTCCTCGACCTCAGCGCCGCCTTTGACACCATCGATCACACCATCCTCCTCACCCGACTTGAAACCACCTTTAACATTACCGGCACTGCCCTCTCTTGGATTAAATCATACCTCTCTGACAGACGTCAGTTCATCTCCATCAATAACTGCAAATCCCCCACTGCTCCCCTCCCCCAAGGTGTCCCCCAAGGTTCAGTTCTTGGCCCCCTCCTCTTCATCCTTTACCTGTCCCCCCTCGGTCACTTAATCCGCCGTCATGGTCTCCAATTCCACTGCTTCGCCGATGACATCCAGCTTTTCATCTCCACCAAGTCCATCTCCACCGCCACCCACTCTATCCTGACAAACTGCATCACTGAAATAAAATCCTGGCTTCAAATCAACTTCCTCAAACTTAACTGTGATAAATCTGAAATAATCATCATTGGCCCAAAAACGCTCACCAAGTCCACCCATAACTTTGCCCTCAACATCGACGGTTTCCCAGTATCCACCTCCCCTCACATCCGGAATCTTGGCATCATCTTTGACCAAACCCTCTCCTTCGACAAATACACTAAACAGATCACAAAGACAGCCTTCTTTCACCTGAAAAACATCGCCCGTCTCCGTCCATCCCTCTCCTCCGTGGCTGCAGAAACCCTCATCCACGCCTTCATCACTTCCCGTCTGGACTACTGCAATAGCCTCCTTTATGGTTCACCCTCAACAATCACCAATAAACTCCAATACATTCAGAACTCCGCTGCCCGTCTACTCACCCATTCCCGGACCCGTGACCACATCACCCCCGTCCTTTACAAGCTTCACTGGCTCCCCATCTCCCAGAGAATCCAGTACAAAATCCTCCTCTTGACCTACAAAGCCCTCCATAACCTGGCCCCATCCTACCTGGCTGACCTCCTCTCCAGACACACTCCCACCCGCAACCTCCGCTCTGCTGGTACCAACCTTCTGACCCCCCCCCCCCCCCCCCCCCCCATCCGGACCAAATTTAGATCCTGGGGGGACAGGGCCTTCTCCATCGCTGCTCCCACCCTCTGGAACTCACTACCTTACACCATCAGAGACTCCTCCTCACTCACCACATTCAAAACATCACTCAAGACCCACCTGTTCAACACTGCATTCAACATTTAACCCACAGCATCTAACCCCTGACTAGCTCCTCTCCTTCTCCCTCCTTTGTGCTTTGAATATTTCCCTATTGATTCTTCTTTTTTGCAATTGTTTTTATGTTTTGCTATGCATTATGTTTTGCACTCTGTCAAAGCGTCTTTGGGCTTCCTGAAAAGCGCTATATAAAATAAATGCATTATTATTATTATTATAGAGAAAGGTACACATGACCATAGGTTGGCAACCACTGCGTGCAGGCTGGGTGGGTTAAAAAAACGGGGAGGGAGGGGTGGATCTTGTAATATCCTCCGTCTCACCGTCACATCATCTACTCCTAAACGATTGGGCATAATAATCACCAAACTTGGTAGTTAAGATCGACACATGGCAAGAAGGGGCAAGAGTAGCATCGTTTTTGGCTCCGCCCAATGGAACCGGGTCAAAAGGTCAAATACCGAAAAATGGAATTTTGGGCACATTTAAAATCTTTTTTCTTCACAAGGTCTAGGCTTGTGGAAGAACTAGGACACAACATAAAGGGCACAGCAGGAGAAAGGGGAAACGCCAACAGCAGGGCAGAGGAAGAAAGAAGTTGGAGACTGACAGACAAGGGATGCAGATAACGATGAGGGGTAGGAGAGAATGCAAGGAGTGGATAATATGGATACATAAGCAAAAGTTTGAGAGGGGTAGGGATTGGGGGTGCTTTAACAGGTGTAGAAAAGATCATGGCTTTGGATAGGGGATGACCTGAGATAGTGCGGAGCAGCTGTCTTGAAAACGCAGAGGGAAGAATTGGAATGAAGGGAGGGTGGAAGGTGGTTCCACAGGCGGGAGAAGAGAGGAATAAATGAGTGGAGGTGAGCAGTGTAGTTCTGGATTTAGGCAGCTTCACGAGGGGAAGGGGTGTTGCTGGTGAACCGTGTGCATCCAGCAGATACTTGGGAGGGACAGAGCATGGAGAGGATAGAGAGTGCAAGACCAGAAAGAGCCAAAAAAGAATAGAGAGACCAGCGACCTGTCAGCAAGATGGCGAAGTGATAGGCTCATGGACTCAGCTTTATAATGGGAGATTCCAATGATCTTGAAAGCCTTGGTTTCCATGGTGTCAAGCTAAGCAAGATGTGAGACAGGTGAACCAGCTCAGAGGGAGGAGCAGTACTCCATCAAGTTGCAGATGAATGCCTTGTAGATGGAGAGAAGCTCAGGTGTGCCAAGGAAGGACTTTGCACACCAGAGGATGCCCAGTCAACGGCTGGCTTTGAAGGCTAACTTTGAAATGTGGCTTGCCCAAGAGAGATCATGGCTCAGAGCAAGACCCAAGAGCTTGAGTGACAACGTCTGAGACAGTAGATGTAGATGGGAGGGTTTGTGGAACTGGCCTTTCAGAGAGAGCAAGTATGTGGGATTTATCGGGATTTAAAGACCTGTCCCATGTGTTTGACCAGTTTAGGATCTTGTCAAGGTCTGAGGAGAGGGAAGAGACCGCAACCTGTCTGCCAGAAGGATGAGGGATGTCACGGCAGAGAGTATAGTCATCAGCAAAGAGATAAAGATGATTTTCCAGAGAGTCAGTGAGATCATTGATGAAGATTGGGAATAGGATGGGGCCTACAACACTGCCTAGGGGTACACACCAGCCTTGACAGGGAGAGGATAAGAAAGGGTTTCATTGAGAACCACATCTTGGCTACAAGAGTGAAGTAAGTAAATCAAGAGTGGAGTTGGCCTTGGATGCCATAGGCAGAGAGTTTGGAGAGCAAGGTGGGATACCAGACTACAGAAACCTCGAGATATGTCCAGAGAGACAGCCCTGATTTCTTGTCTGATATTGAGGGCCTCCATCCATTGTTGGGAGAGTAGAAGCAGCAAGGCCAAGGTAGAGTGACCAGGTCTCAATTCAAATTGATGATCTGAGATGAGGCTGTTGGAGAAATGGAATGATTTTATGTGAACTGCAATGATGGATTCGATGACTTTGCTGATTGGAAGTAAGCGATGCCTGGTGTTGGCTGAAAGGTTAAGGAGGCTGGCTTAAGATCCCAGGGTTTTGAGCTCAAACCCCTGCATGCGTATTAACACCAGGCGGGTCGACTTAGTGTGTCATCCTTCCGAGGTTGGCAAAATGAGTACCGGCTAGCTGGTAAGAGGGCACTGCATCAGCGGCAAAGCCACACCCCCAGAAAATGATATACAGCCAAGCAGCCACAGGCTGCATACAACAACAACAACAACAACAACAACAACAACAACAACAACAACAACAACAACAGGCATTTTAAGGCCATTTTCCCTGCAAGAGCGGGGGTTAGCCTTGCGGTCCCCATGACAATCTTCTCCATTTTGCCCTATTTTTTGCATCTCCCCTTGTTAACCCCCTTGCCCGCATTTCTTCTTCCACCATCTTTAGCCAAGTCTTTCTCGGTCTTCCCCGTCCTCTACTTCCTTCTACATTCATTTCCATCACTCTTCTCAAGCAGTCACTTTCATCCTTCCTCAACACATGACCTGTTTCTCATCTCAACCTGTTTCTCTTTACAGCATCCATCACATGCTCTATTCCCATGAAATATGAATATGAATAAATATATGCATATGAATAAATAAACAAGAAATATGGCGTGCATAGCATAGCATGATACTTGCAAAATCGCAAAAATAGGTTGTTGAACTTTGGCTTATGTTGATCTCAAAAATAATTAGTGGTTGAATTAATTGACGTGAAATGCAAATCCTCTTCAAATTTCGCGTCAATCAAATTAAAATTGAGGATTTTAGAAATTTGATAACCTTGTTGACCTTTGGCCTATGTTGACCTTTTGACCTCAAAATCAACAGGCTTATTCCTCATTACCAACTCTACCATTTGGTACAGTCTCGTAAAGATCAGTTTTAAATTGTGACCTGGAAGTGATTGACATACAAACAGACAAAGACACAGTAGCGCACAAGACCAAACACTATACTTGAAATATCTTCGATTTTCGCAAATAAAAAATTGGAATTGAGCTAATTGGTCTGTAGTTGATGGGATCTGGTTTTTGCTGCTTTTTATGCAATGCTGTGATGTTGGCTGATTTCTAAGCAGATGGAAGATGACAAATGGTAAATGACAGGGTAAAAAGGACAGAGAGAGGAAGTGCAAAAGCAGCAGAGCAGAGTTTTAGGACGCTTGAGCTGATGTCGTCCGGTCCAGTTGCAGAGTCAGAGTCGAGGGTTTGCCAGAAACTTAACTACCTTCTCAGGTGCAAAATACACAGAAGGGAGAGAGAGAGAGAGAGAGAGGGAGAGAGGGAGAGAGGGAGAGAGGGATAGAGGGAGAGAGGGAGAGAGGGAGAGAGAGGGAGAGAGGGAGAGAGGGAGAGAGGGAGAGAGGGAGAGAGAGAGAGAGAGGGAGAGAGGGAGAGAGGGAGAGAGGGAGAGAGAGAGAGAGAGGGAGAGAGGGAGAGAGGGAGAGAGGGAGAGAGGGAGAGAAAGAGGGGGTTAGGGATAGAAGATTCAGAAGCAAACACAGAATTGAGGCATTTGGCCTTCTCACAAGTGAGGTCAGCTGTGGTTCCATTTTAAGTGAGGGAAGGGATGGAAGGGATGGAAGGGATGGAAGGGGAGCATACACCAGAGACAGACTTGACAAGGCACCATCAGGTTTTAGAGTAGAGAGACAAGTTTGAAAGTTCATTCTTGAGATTGGACAGATGTTGTTTTCTGGCTTTCCTGAGGGTACACCACACTTGTGGGATATGGATGAAGGTTTGAGTGTGTGGGGTGTGGGGAAAGTTTTGAGTGTGTGGGGTGTGGGGAAAGTTTTGAGTGTGTGGGGTGTGGGGAAAGTTTTGAGTGAATAGGGTGCTTGGGAAGGTTTGTGTGAGTGAGAGTTGTGGGGGAAATATTGTGTGAGAGGAGGTGTGGGAGACGGGTTGAGTGTGAGCGGTGTGGGAAAAGGTAGAGCGTTAGGGGTATGGGAAAAGGTTTGAGTGTGAGGGGTGTGGGAAAAGGTTTGAGTGTGAGAGGGGGTGTGGGAAGCTTTGAGTGTGAGCGGTGCGGGGGAAGGTTTGAGTGTGAGGGGTGCGGGGGACGGTTTGAGTGTGAGGGGTGCGGGGGACGGTTCGAGTGTGAGGGGTGCGGGGGACGGTTTGAGTGTGAGGGGTGTGGGGGACGGTTTGAGTGTGAGGGGTGCGGGGGACGGTTCGAGTGTGAGGGGTGCGGGGGACGGTTTGAGTGTGAGGGGTGAGGGGAAAAGTTCGTGTGTGTGGTGAAGGGAATGGTGTGAGTGTTGAGGGGTGCAGGGAATGGTTAGAGTGTGAAGGGTATGGGGGAAGGTTTGACTGTGTTGGATGAGAGGGAATGTTTTAGAGGGTTAAGTGAGGAAGAAGCATTGAGAAGGTGTGGTGCTGAGGGAGACAGAAAGGGGGGAAATTAAGCTTTCAGGGGTGGATCCTTTATCCGATTCCATATTCCCAATTTGGATAAATGTAGATAAAGATAATCGGATGGGGGATTAGAACACGCGTTAAATGTATGGAGAAACGCGGCACTGCATGAGCGGGGATGAGACAGGAGGGGTTAAGGGAGGTTTGTGTATGAGGGGAAAAGCAGACAAAAAACCTCAGAAAAATAATCCTTTTGAAGAAGAAGAAAAATAATCAGCAGAAGAAGAAGAGACATATCCTGGTGGAGAAGTAGAACAGTCCAAAGGAGAAACAAGGGTTGAAATGCATTCTCAGAATGATTTTTTTGGAAGAAGAAGTCTTTATATTATTTAATGTAAATTCCATTTAGAGTGAATGTAGGGTGTGGGGAATGTAGAACCAGAAGCAGAAGGAATTTCAATAAAAAAGAGAATAGTTTTGGGGGGAAATGAAATATAAAATTTTTTGTTTGTTTGCTTTGTTCAGACTTTTTGAAACGAGGAGATAAGAAATAACTGAAACAGGACAGGATAAAGTTGAGGCAAAAGAGGTGGAGCACCCAGGAACACACCCACGACTGATTTGCTGAAGCAAACTTTCTATCTGAGTCGGGCCTTGAAAATGACGTTAATTATTACTACAACTTAATTATTACTAATGTCATTATGATTATTCCTACAATTCGATTCGGAGGCATATTGGCTATAGAGGAAGCAAAAACGAAGGGTGAGAACGACAGTCCCATTATCTAATGCCAAAATATTACAAAATCATTATGAAGAGAGAGAGAGAGAGGGAGAGAGAGGGAGAGAGAGAGAGAGAGGGAGAGAGAGGGAGAGAGAGGGAGAGAGAGGGAGAGAGGGAGAGAGAGGGAGAGAGGGAGAGAGAGGGAGAGGGAGAGAGAGGGAGAGAGGGGGAGAGAGAGGGAGAGAGAGAGAGAGGGAGAGAGAGAGAGAGAGGGAGAGAGAGGGAGAGAGAGGGAGAGAGAGGGAGAGAGGGAGAGAGAGGGAGAGAGGGAGAGAGAGGGAGAGGGAGAGAGAGGGAGAGAGGGGGAGAGAGAGGGAGAGAGAGAGAGAGGGAGAGAGAGGGAGAGAGAGAGGGGGAGAGAGAGGGAGAGAGAGAGAGAGGGAGAGAGAGGGAGAGAGAGAGAGAGGGAGAGAGAGGGAGAGAGAGAGAGGGAGAGAGAGGGAGAGAGAGGGAGAGAGAGGGACTTTGACTTTTAAGCTCTTTTTATTATAAAAGTATAAAACAAGAATACCACCAAAAGCAATCAATCAGGGCAATCAGTAAAATCATAGCAATCCCGAAAGGAAAAAAAACAAACGGTGCACTGCAAACCCAGCAACAGAAAGGTGCAAATGCCAGAAAAAAACAGCACACGATAAGAAACACCCGCACTGTATTATACGGAGATTAACAATTTGTTTTCCTGGACCTCACAAATCCCTCCAACACACCAAGTCGCAACAAAATTAGCAAGGTCGTTTGCCGTTTGGACACAGCCAAATTCAAGCTTGAGCCTTGCTGACACCAATGAACTAAAGAACACCATGATACTGCATTCCTGCATGGGTCTGCCGCCCAGCTTCGCCTTCCGCGACAGGTATACGGCCAGTTTAGCAGTAGCGGTTAGGAACCCGAATACAATGGATGTGGTTCCCTTTTTGGGAGGAAAGCCAAAGATGTAAGCTTTCAAAGAAAAGGTAACCTGCAATCTATGGGAAATAAAATTTAACCAATGAAACAAAGGAGAAAGTCTTTCACAATTAATGAAAGCATGAAGCAAATCTTCCCTCGCCGGACAAAAGGGGCAACAGCCGGAAATGGGGGAAAAAAAACGGATGACAGCATTGGAAGGAACAATCCAGTGGGCCAAACGCCACTGAAGGTCACCTGTTCTTTTAGAAATAAGTCCAGCATACATTGTATCCCATAAAGGCTCAGAGGGGGGACCGGGAGGCAAGAGTCCTTTCCACCGGGTAACCCCAGCTAGAGGTGGGTCCCCAAGAAGAAGTTTCACACAAGACCTATAGATACTCTTGCTGCTCATGCCATGGAAGGGGGGTGACCCTGCGCTCATGGGGGGCAGCTCGTTTGGGGTAAAAGTGACCCCTAATTTTGGGACTGTGGGCTCGACCTCTATGTCCTGCGTCCAATGTAGGCCTAGCTGGTGGCCCTTTCGGATCACCGCTCTTAGTATATTCTCGATTTGCCTCCTGGACCGAACACCTGTTAGGTCCGCCAGCTCGTTCGCAGGCTTCCATCCCTGTCCAGAGTCGTG
This sequence comes from Myxine glutinosa, assembly GCF_964187855.1. Taxonomy (NCBI): domain Eukaryota; kingdom Metazoa; phylum Chordata; class Myxini; order Myxiniformes; family Myxinidae; genus Myxine; species Myxine glutinosa. The sequence continues at coordinate 102,039,759 of NC_136269.1, read as the reverse complement.
TCGGAGATGACACACTTTCAGGATGTTGGCCACTATAAAATGCTGGCAGAAGTCGCGACTCCTCGGGATATCGGGGAAAAGTGAGTTGAAAAATAAAGGCTCATGTGCATACATGTTAGTGCCATACGAGTCTGTTTGGCGACTTATCGAAACGCCCTGCCAGGCATTCAAGAGGCTCTGATAAAAAACTGGGAGCAGAGATGTATCGGTGTGTTGAAGGTTGGTCAGGAAAAGTTCCTGTCCGTATCCGAGCCTCCCAGCTCGTTGAAGAATGGAGCAGGCTAAGGGCTTTCCTGGTAGGTGTTCTGCATACAGCAAGCGTTGGATGGAGCGGAGCCGGAAGGCCAACAGGCGGCATTTCACATCGACTAGGCCATGACCACCCTCGGCCAAGGGACAACATATGGCGCTGGGTCGAAGCCAGTGGTAGCCTCCCCAAAAAAAATCCACCAGTTTCCTCTGGATAGCTTGGAGCAAAACCTCCGGTGGTTGCAGGCAGATGAACCGGTGCCACAAAAGGGTAGTGACGAGGTTGTTGACAACTAGCACGCGACCCTTATAGGACAGGTGGGGTAGAGCTCTTTTCCATCGGCTCAAACGCCCGTCTACCTGGTCAATGATGCTGTCCCAATTGTTCTGGGCATACTGAGGAGGTCCGAGGAAGACGCCCAAATACTTGATGCCATCGTTTGCCCACACTAGTTCTGCAGGAAGGGGAGGTGGTGGTAATAACGGTGGCATAGATAAGTCGTTTTTTGGAAAGGGGATCCACAGAGCCTTGCTTTTCCCCCAATTACACCTTAATGATGAGGCAAGGTTGAAGTCCGACAAACACTTTGCCATGGCGTCACTGTCGCATTTTCTTTTTATAATGACACACAGGTCGTCGGCATAAGCTGACAGGGTCAAAGGTGGGTGTCCTGGAGAAAGGGCAAGTCCAGGGATATCCTTTCTGAGGGCGATTAAGAGGGGCTCCAAGGCGAGGGCAAATAATAGACCTGAAAGTGGACAACCTTGCCTTACCCCTCTCTGAACCTTTATGGGTGGGCAAAATTCGTTGTTAACTTTGATTAGGCTGGAGATGTTTGCATATAACAAAGCTATGTAGGCTCTAAAATTTGTGCCAAGCCCGCAAGCTTGTAACACATGACACAAAAACTCATGATCAATGCTATCAAAGGCTTTTGCCAGGTCAAGAAACACCAATCCAAAATCCTCTTTAACACATTTACCAGTTAACAAATCTCTGACTAGGAATATGTTGTCATAGATGGATCTGCCAGGGATGCCGCAACTTTGATCAGGTGACACCAGGTCCCCGATAACTGTCTTCAACCGGTTCGCGAGGACCTTGGAAAACAGTTTGTAATCCGTGCACAACAACGAGATCGGACGCCAGTTTGACAGGTGTCGGAGATCGCCAGTCTTGGGTAGCAGGCAGAGTACTGCTCTTCTAAAACTGAGCGGTAATTCTCCGGATAAAAGAGATGCATCCAGAACATTGAGCAGCTCTGGGCCCAAAATGTCCCAGAATGCCGAAAGAAATTCGGCCGGTAGGCCATCGATGCCAGGGGCTTTTCCCGACTCCATCTCAGCGAGTGCACCGGATAGCTCTGGAAGGGTAATTGGAGCATCCAGTTCCAGACGTTGGGCCTCAGCCACGGAAGGAAGGTGAGAGGTCAAAACATTCATCATTTCGTGAGAAACTGTTTTGGCCTTGAAAAGTTCAGAAAAGAAATCAATTATATTTAATCTTATATCACTCGGATTTGTTAGGATGTTCCCCCCTGGGTCCAAAACCGAAGATATGAGTCGTGCTGGTTTCTCTATAGTTTCTAGGTGAAAGAAAGCCTTAGTTGGGGTATCTGAAACCTTTATATTTTGTATTCTTAGCCGAACTAGTGTGCCCGCTGCTTTTTCATGGATCAAATCCCTTAATTGGGCCTTCTTCTCGAGTAGCAACCGATAGTTCACTGGGTTGCTCTCATTGGCCAACTTGCTCTCTAACCTTAAGATGTCTGCTTCCAAGCAAGCCATCGTGATATGTTTTACATTGGTACAGTGCGAATTAAATTGTTGACAAAATACTCGAATTTGGGCCTTTAGGTTATCCCACCAGAGGCTAATTGAGGAGAAAGAAGATTTTTTAGTACTCATTTCAGCCCAGAAATCACGAAAGGAGTCTGTAAATAAACTGTCCTCTAAAAGTTTAACGTTAAACTTCCAGTAACTATTTCTGCATGTGGGTCGAGGAAAAGAAAGATCTAAGGTTACCATATGGTGGTCTGAAAACAATGACGGAAAACAACCTGACGAGGCCGCGACGTTCTTAAAGGGTACATTTATGTACCAGCGGTCGAGTCTTGCCGAAGACACCCGGCCATTGGCACATCGACACCAGGTAAACTGGACTGTGTTGGGGTGGTGCAATCGCCAAACATCCAGTAGACCGGCCGTCTTAAAGAAACGGGATAGGTCCGCATGGGACTCGGGGTGGGGTTCTGCCGAGTTTCTGTCTTTCGGAGGGTCAAAGGTGCAATTAAAGTCACCACCAATGCACACACATTGATCGAGATCAACTGATTTCAGGTGGTTTACCATGGAAGTGAAGAAGGCCTTTCGGTCCCTGCTCTCACTAGGTGCGTACACATTGAAAATGGTACAGCGGAAGTTTTGATGTGCAAGCTGGAGGGAAATAAGCCGGCCTTTTATGACTTCCTGAAAATGACAAGACTCGAAAGCTAGGCCTGGCTTTAGAAAAAACCCAACCCCAGCAGATGAGGCTGACAGATTGCTAAAATAGCATTGCCCTTTGAAAGTTTGGCACCAGTCATGTTCCACGTTAGGTGTGATGTGGGTCTCTTGTAGTAAAAGAACATTTGCCTTTTTACGGTCAAACAAGTTTTTGACTTGGGCCTGACGGAGGTGGCTTGCACCCCCACCATTCATGTTTAAGGTCGCAAAGGAAATGTTTTTCATTCCGTGGTAATGAAATCGCCCTGTGCTTGGGAACACTCTGCACCTGCTCGGGTAACAAACTTTCTTAACCTGTGGAGTTGAGATTTCGTCAGGTCAAAATCCTCACGCGCTTTGATTATTGACTTTGCGGTGCACATGAATGCAGCCAAGTCAGGGAAATTGTCTTTAATGACAATGTTGCGGTGACGATACGTTTCGTTAAGGAAGGTAAGAACGAGTTGAGGGGATACCTGCGAGTGACCTGTCATTGTTTGTGACAGCGCGGTTGCCTCAATGTCATCTTCGGACTCAGACACGTCAGATAACATGTCGTCGGGATCTGGGGTATTACCCGCTGCCCCCGCGGTCTTGTCTGGGGGCACCTTCACAAGTTTCTCAAGGTGTTCCCGAGGGCACTCGTTAACACTTTGGTGGATATTTGTTTCTGGGGTCGGAGCTTGGGTTTGAGATCCCGGCAAACTCAGATTTGCTGGCCCCGTTTGTACAGTGGGAGCGTTTATTGAATCCTTAGTCTGCTCGGTATTTAAAGGGGGGG
>NC_136269.1:102030995-102033545 GCF_964187855.1 Myxine glutinosa | reverse complement strand
AAACATTTGATTTACAGCAATTACTTCAGAAAGGACTCTGTGACAGGAAAGACAATTTCAGATTTAACAGCACAACCTGTTTATGAGAATGCGAGTTGACATGTTATGAAATTGGGCCAGGAGGAATTAATGAATGGAAGACAAGGATGACAAGATATAATTCATTGTAATAGTTGTCTGCACCAGGTATGCAAACAAAACGGTGACATTGAGGTCATAGTTGAATGCCATCAATGCTTGTGGAACGGCAAGACAATAGATGATGGAAGAGTAATATACACAACATGGTACCATGGGTAAAAAACTGGCACAAACAAGCAGGTGTATGAACACATGGATGGAAGAGACGATAGGACAGACAGAAACTAAGACACAAACCTGAAAGTAAGAGGGATGTGGGAGGGTTGACGTTGGTAGAAAAAGATCAAGAGTAGAGGAGAAAAACAACAACGGATGGCAGCTTGTTGCCAACTTGAAGCTCTGAAAAGAAAAGTGAGATTACAGATGTACAAAAAAAAATAAGGTGGTTCAAAAGGTCGGGAAAACACAGGAACATGAGAGTAAAGGTAAGCAGTAAGCTGGGTTTTGGAAGGTTACCGAGGAGACAGTTGATGGAAGAATGTGTGCATCCTGGAGGAGTTGGGTGGGGTGGAGGACTAAAAGAGCAAGGGGAGCAAAAATAGAAGAGGTGGGAAAAACAACAACAAAGGCCAGCCACATCTGCATGAGGTTGGCCTGTGCCTCTTTGTGGAGAGCTTTAGATTTTAGAACATCCAGGAGTGGGAGGTGTTCGCTACGGACAATGGCATTGTACACTGCAGGAAGATTAATATAGGATCAAGAACGTGGCATGACAGAACATATCCAGACTTCCATTGGCCATGGAGGCATTCAGGTGATGGTCGGAGGAATGCTGGCGAGGATAAAAAGATGGGGAAAATCGGGCATGGAGGGGTTAACAGCTGTGTGCTTGCAATTTCAGCAAACCAGGTGGTTTCTGTATTGCAAGTCTGGCGGAAAGAACATCACACCTAGGGTGAAGAGATAGGCTGATGAAACCCTGGACAAAAGCAGAGCTGCATGAGTGTGATGGGATGTAGGTTATAGGTTTTGGAGTGAACCAGGATGGAGGAGTACGAGCAGAAGGGGCTGAGATGTTATGAAATAAGTGAAGTAGAGAGGATTTGCCTTTATAATTGACCTGAATATGAAAGAGGGAATGAGGGAGTGAGCAGGGAAAGAAACTTGTTTTTCCTTTTTGTAAAAATAGGATGGAAAAGTAAGAGACGAGAAGGAGAAGGAAGAGTTGAAGTGAGTATGAAGTGGAGAAAAGACTGAGTTCAGTAGTTTGTGGTAGCAAATGGAGGAAATATATGGGTTAAAAAACATTGTTTGGTGGAGTTTAATTGTTAGGTGAAGGATCGTGGGAATGGGGAGTTTAAGAGAAACAGAGCGAGAGAGAGCGAGAGAGAGAGCGAGAGAGAGAGCGAGAGAGAGCGCGAGAGAGAGAGCGAGAGCGAGAGAGAGAGCGAGAGAGAGAGCGAGAGAGAGAGAGAGCGAGAGAGCGAGAGAGAGAGCGAGAGAGAGAGAGAGAGCGAGAGAGAGAGCGAGAGAGAGAGCGAGAGCGAGAGAGAGAGCAAGAGAGAGCGCGAGAGAGAGCGCGAGAGAGAGAGCGAGAGAGAGAGCGAGAGAGAGAGAGAGAGAGCGAGAGAGAGAGCGAGAGAGAGAGCGAGAGAGAGAGCGAGAGAGAGAGCGAGAGAGAGCGAGAGAGAGAGCGAGAGAGAGAGCGAGAGAGAGCGCGAGAGAGAGAGCGAGAGCGAGAGAGAGAGCGAGAGAGAGAGAGCGAGAGAGCGAGAGCGAGAGAGAGAGAGAGAGCGAGAGAGAGAGCGAGAGAGAGAGAGAGAGAGGAAGATCAGTAAGGGAGAGGGAGAGATAGAGAGGGTGGGGGATGGGAAAGTGTGTGGTGGTGAGGGGGAGGAAGGTGCGGGGAGAGAGATTGGATAATAATGGCAAAGACCACAGCATGATGCAGAGCCGGGTGTGTGCACAGAGCCTGGACCAACACACGTGCTTCAAAAACAAATGCGAAAATAAAAACGATGCACCACAAGAAAACATAGGAAAGGAAAAACGAATGGTTATCAGTGCAGGTAACAATATTAGAAGAGATAATCGGGAATGGAATCCTCAGCTTTTGAAGCAGAATAGATCCCCACACATCCACTTGCGAAGAAAGCTAGACATTTATCCATAAAGCAAAAGCAGTACAGACGATTTCTGGCAAGTTGATCTTCATCAAGTCCAACATTTAGACAACAATCATTTAGACATTTGTGGAGGCACTTGGTGAGAAACTGGTAAACCGAGTCAAATGGGCTGCTTAATTAGCATGACGATGCTGGTGTAAGATGGTTGTTGGATAATGGTTCGACTTGCTCGTGGTGAAAGCTGACGCCAGTGTCAAAAATAAGTGGGTTAACTCTCTTGTTTAAGAGACACCACAACCAGCCAAATGCCAGGAAGATTCTCGTACTACGAGTGGAAGATTCG